>NC_090265.1:1406584811-1406885592 GCF_040414725.1 Anabrus simplex
ACTGTCGTGTGGTCAGTACAACCAATCCTCTCGGCCGTTATTCTTGGCTTTCAAGTCCGGGGCCGCCAACTCACCGTCAGATAGCTCTTCAATTGTAATCACGTAGGATGAGTGTACCTCGAACCAGCCCTCAGATACAGGTGAAAAGCTCTTACCTGGCCGGGTATTGAGCCCGGGGCCTCCAGGTAAGAAGCAGGCACGCTACCCCTACACCGCGAGGCTGGCGCCTTCTGTTTATAGCTCAAACATTTGATGAGCATTGCATCACAACGAATATATTCACTTCCCTCCTAAATTACCAAGAATGGCTTTAATGACTTTGTGACAGAAAAAGAATGGAAACAAGTAGTTCCTTTGATTCAGTTTAACTCTTCCTAATTTCAAAAATCTATGAATGTGCAGGACGAACTCAAATCAATTAGATGAACATTCAGATACTTTCTTTCAGCTATGAATTTTTTTTTACACTTTGTTATACATCGCGTCGACACAGGTACGTCTTATAGCAACGATAGGTTTGGGAAGGGCTGGGAGTGAGAAGGAAGCGATCGTAGCCTTAATTAAGGTACAGCTCCATCATTTGCTTGGTGTGAAAATTGTAAACTACGGAAAACCGTCTTCAGGTCTGCCAACAGTGGGGTTCGAACTCACTATCTCCCGAATGCAAGTTGTAAGGTACGTGACTCAAACCGCACAGCCTCTTACTTGGTTTTCAGCTATGAAGGGCGATTCACAATCATTATGTTTTTCTACTTAAGCTGTTTAGGTCAAAATGGTAAAAGTACTTGTTTGAATTTCTTCAAACACGCCTGGTTTTCAAAATTCAGTATAATAACAATGCACAGTATAATGATCATAAAATTGTAACAGGTCGCAATGTTTCAAACAGTTCTCTAAAGTGGCAAACTCTTATATCATTTCAAGGAAAGTATTTATGAAATTAATGAAACTAGTTTTTTGCTAAGTATTTATCCCTATTAGTTCACCAATGACAATGAGTTCGTCCAGAAATACTGCAATTGCTAATTCTTTTTACTTCGGGAAAGAATCACTGTCATGTGCGAATCGCAACGTTACTCTAACTTCCATATCCACAAGGGTCCTTTTGAAAATTAAAAATAATATCTGAGTAAAGGAGATAATACACACTCTACGGTGAGCATACACATCATCTGTCACAACTTCATATACCTGCATATTTCCAGTACAGGGTTTCAATGGTACAGAAATTCTTGTCACCAATCCCAGCTTCGTTCAATAACTTGATGCGTTCGCCAAGTTTAAATAAGTTAAATACCTTTTCGTAATCCATTCAATGGGCATAAACATCTTTCTATTGTCCTTAGCATTCCTATAGGAGGATTACTAAGTCATGAAAGAGCTTCATTGACTCAAAAACCAACTCTAAATCCAAAATGTGGGTCTTCAGCATTTTCTTCGTATATGTTATTCTGACAATAATGACTCACAGAGGAGTGTTCAGGTAAGTCGGTAATCACTGCATATTTGACAGTGGAATGGAGAGTGAGGTTAGACAATCTTTGGGAATTTGTACAGAATCATAAATATCATTCAAGAGCTTTGATACTTTATCGATGTCGTCCTCACTGATATTTTTAGGGATCTCTGCGAGAATTTCTTCTGGCCCTACAGCTTGCAGTACTTGAGTAATTTCAATGCATGTGTTCCTTCTGACTTGAAAATTGCAGGTTTTTCAGTGTATTGTTAACAATAGCCTACCGGGCGAGTTGGCCGTGCGGTTAGGGGGTGCAGCTGTAATCTTGTATCCGGGAGATAGTGGGTTCGAATCCCACTGTCGGCAGCCCTGAAGATGATTTTCCGTGGTTTCACATTTTCAGACCAGCAAATGCTGGGGCTATACCTTAATTAAGTCCACGACTGCTTCCTCCTCACTCCTAGGCCTTTCCTATCCCATCGTCGCCATAAGACATTCTGTGGCGGTGCGACTTAAAGCCAATATCCTTTGATCTCATAAGGACTGTCTTCTTCTGATATCATCCATTTATGTTTCTCACAAGAAGGTACCACGCTTTCGAACTAGTTTTTCCACTTCTTGACTTTTCTTTCAACCTCTTCCTCTTCTACTCTCCCTTTATCGATTTGGTGTTGCACTCAAGTGCTGAATCCTATTGTTTTTTTTACAGTATTTACTACGATCCTCTATTAGATCTAGAATGCAGTCTGTTACCCATTTTTGTCAACCCTATTCCATTAAAATACTGTACTCATTCTCACAGCTACTAGCATGTGATAATAACATGAGTTCTTAAATATGCTTAACAATGTGAAAATCGTCACTGGAGATTATCAAAAGAAGAGAATACTTAAAAGAGATATGTTCCGCACGCTCCAAACGGCGATACTACCATCAAAACCAAAAATCCATGTACAGGTATCCCGGTAGCACCAGTACAATATTTATTTATTTATTTATTTATTTATTTATTTATTTATTTATTTATTTATTTATTTATTTATTTATTTATTTATTTATTTATTTTTTATTTTTTATTTATTTTTGCCCCGTGGTGTAGGGGTAGCGTGCCTGCCTCTTACCCGGAGGCCAGGTCAGGGATTTTTACCTGGACCTGAGGGCTGGTTCGAGGTCCACTCAGCCTACGTGATTAGAATTGAGGAGCTATCTGACGGTGAGATAGCGGCCCCGGTCTCGAAAGCCAAGAATAACGGCCGAGAGGATTCGTCGTGCTGACCACACGACACTTCGTGATCTGCAGGCCTTCGGGCTGAGCAGCGGTTGCTAGGTAGGTCAAGGCCCTTCAAGGGCTGTAGTGCCATGGGGTTTTATTTATTTATTTATTTATTTATTTATTTATTTATTTATTTATTTATTTATTTATTTATTTATTTATTTATTTATTTATTTATTTATTTATTTATTTATTTATTTATTTTTAAAGACATAACATTCAATAATGAAGATGTATGTCCAGTATATACAGTGTGCTATTGGTTTAATTTTCTAATACAGATGAACAGCAGTAATATCATCGAACTTAAATCTCGTTGGTCGTTGTATCGCTCGATCACGGGCGAGGTTCTTGCTGTCTGTTATCAGGCAGCTTCTTTCAATCTGTCTCCTGACAGACGGAGGGTTGTTCTCAAACTTACGTAGGTAACGACACTATAAGACCACATTTAAAACACACTTTTCACAAGGGGCAGGCGATATCCTTGCACGTCTCTTGAGAGGAAAGACCTACCTGTTTCCGAGGCCGAACTTACAGAACTTGCCATGTCTTCATTGGGGTAATCACATAAATGGGATTGTAAATAAAGGGTACAGATCTCTGCACATGGTTATGAGGGTGTTTAGGGGTTGTAGTAAGGATGTAAAGGAGAGGGCATATAAGTCTCTGGTAAGACCCCAACTAGAGTATGGTTCCAGTGTATGGGACCCTCACCAGGATTACCTGATTCAAGAACTGGAAAAATCCAAAGAAAAGCAGCTCGATTTGTTCTGGGTGATTTCCGACAAAAGAGTAGCGTTACAAAAATGTTGCAATGTTTGGGTTGGGAAGAATTGAGAGAAAGAAGAAGAGCTGCTCGACTAAGTGGTATGTTCCGAGCTGTCAGCGGAGAGATGGCGTAGAATGACATTAGTTGACGAATAAGTTTGAGTGGCGTTTATAAAAGTAGGAAAGATCACAGTATGAAGATAAAGTTGGAATTCAAGAGGAAAAACTGGGGCAAATATTCATTTATAGGAAGGGGAGTTAAGGATTGGAATAACTTACCAAGGGAGACGTTCAACAAATTTCCAGTTTCTTTGAAATCATTTAGAAAAAGGCTAGGAAAGCAACAGATAGGAAATCTGCCACCTGGGCGACTGCCCTAAATGCAGATCAGTATTGATTGAACACTTCACTAATTTTAAAAGTAAACATTTCTCTCACTGAGAAGCAGTCACTCTTAGCTTCCGGAGGATATTTAACGGCCGGGAAATACGCCTTCGTCCGCCTCTGTGGTGTAGTGGTTAGTGTGATTAGCTGCCACCCCTGGTGATCCGGGATCGATTCCCGGCTCTGCCACGAAATTTGAAAAGTGGTACAAGGGCTGGAACGGGGTCTACTCAGCCTCGGGAGGTCAACTGAGTAGAGGTGGGTTCGATTCCTACCGCAGCCATCCTGGAAGTGGTTTTCCGTGGTTTCCCACTTCTCCTCCAGGCAAATATCGGGATGGTACCTAACTTTAGGCGACGGCCGCTTCCTTCCCCCTTCCTTATCTATCCCTTCCAATCTTCCCATCCCCCCACAAGGCCCCTGTTCAGCATAACAGGTGAGGCCACCTGGGCGAGGTACTGGTCATTCTCCCCAGTTGTACCACCCGACCCAATGTCTCACGCTCCAGGACACTGCCCTTGATTCGGTAGAGGTGGTATCCCTCGAGTCCGAGGGAAAAACCAACCCTGGAGGGTAAACAGATTAAGAAAAAAAGAAGAAATATGTCTTTCGGCATTCCATGCCATACGTTACTGAGATGTGAAATACACTGACTGACAGTGACAATGCAACACCAAGGAGGAGTGGTTCGAAAGGGATGAAACTTGGGAAAAAAACAGAGTCGGCACGGAAGAATAATTGATGTTTATTTCAAACCGATATGCAGGTTACACAATGCGCACGGCATCGACTCAGTAGGATGTAGGACCACCGCGAGCGGCGATGCACGCAGAAACACGTCGAGGTACAGAGTCAATAAGAGTGCGGATGGTGTCATGAGGGATGGTTCTCCATTCTCTGTCAACTATTTGACACAGTTGGTCGTCCGTACGAGGCTGGGGCAGAGTTTGCAAACGGCGTCCAATGAGATCCCACACGTGTTCGATTGGTGAGAGATCCGGAGAGTACGCTGGCCACGGAAGCATCTGTACACCTCGTAAAGCCTGTTGGGAGATGCGAGCAGTGTGTGGGCGGGCATTATCCTGCTGAAACAGAGCATTGGGCAGCCCCTGAAGGTACGGGAGTGCCACCGGCCGCAGCACATGCTGCACGTAGCGGTGGGCATTTAACGTGCCTTGAATACGCACTAGAGGTGATGTGGAATCATACGCAATAGCGCCCCAAACCATGATGCCGCGTTGTCTAGCGGTAGGGCGCTCCACAGTTACTGCCGGATTTGACCTTTCTCCACGCGACGCCACACTCGTCACACTCGTCTGCGGTGACTATCACTGACAGAACAGAAGCGTGACTCATCGGAGAACACGACGTTCCGCCATTCCCTCATCCAAGTCGCTCTAGCCCGGCACCATGCCAGGCGTGCACGTCTATGCTGTGGAGTCAATGGTAGTCTTCTGAGCGGACGCCGGGAGTGCAGGCCTCCTTCAACCAATCGACGGGAAATTGTTCTGGTCGATATTGGAACAGCCAGGGTGTCTTGCACATGCTGAAGAATGGCGGTTGACGTGGCGTGCGGGGCTGCCACCGCTTGGCGGCGGATGCGCCGATCCTCGCGTGCTGACGTCACTCGGGGTGCGCCTGGACCCCTCGCACGTGCCACATGTCCCTGCGCCAACCATCTTCGCCACAGGCGCTGCACCCTGGACACATCCCTATGGGTATCGGCTGCGATTTGACGAAGCGACCAACCTGCCCTTCTCAGCCCGATCACCATACCCCTCGCAAAGTCGTCTGTCTGCTGGAAATGCCTCCGTTGACGGCGGCCTGGCATTCTTAGCTATACACGTGTCCTGTGGCACACGACAACACGTTCTACAATGACTGTCGGCTGAGAAATCACGGTACGAAGTGGGCCATTCGCCAACGCCGTGTCCCATTTATCTTTCGCTACGTGCGCAGCACAGCGGCGCATTTCACATCATGAGCATACCTCAGTGACGTCAGTCTACCCTGCAATTGGCATAAAGTAACAGGTCGCCCAGATATATTTCGGTTTCCTTGCATTGTATCAGAAAATTTGACTGTAGGTAGCCTAAAATTGAATCAAAATATCTGCACACGGTAAATGAGATAATGGGATTACTTGGAATTAATTGTGTGTGAGAGTGTGTGTGTGTGTGTTTATATACACAATACAAACTGGGAAGAACATTCATTCCTTATGAGTCGATTACAAAACATTCTGGCAACGGGCCGAATTCACATTTTATAGAAAACCTTGAGCTACATGCAATTAGTCTTTTTTTATGTCGACCACAGCAGCATGAAGCAATGGGAAATTACCTTCTGTGTTGTAGTGGAGGGGAGGTAGTTGCGGAGGATTCCGAGTGCTTTCAGCGCGATTTGCTATAAGCTGTAGCTTTACACTACTCTAGAAGCTAAACATAACAAACTTGTATTTCTTGCGATAATCAGTTGCAAGTTGCTTTACGTCGCTCAGACACAGATAGGTCTTATGGTGACAACGGGGTAAGAAAAGGCTAAGAGTGAGAAGGATGAGGCCGTGGCCTTAAGATACAGTCCCAGCATTTGCCTGGTGTGAAAATGGGAAACCACCGAGAGAACTGGCCGTGCAGTTAGAGGCGCGTAGCTGTGAGCTTGCATTCGGGAGATAGTGGGTTCGAGCCCCACTGTGGCAGCCCTGAAGATGGTTTTCTGTGGTTTCCCATTTCCACTCACGACAAATGCTGGGGCTGTCCCTTAATTTAAATCACGGCCGCTTCCTTCCCACTCCCAGCCCTTTCCTATCCCGTCGTCGTCATAAAACCTATAGGGTCGGTGCGACGCAAGGACACTTGAAAAAATGAGAAACCACGGAAAGCCAGGACTGCTGACAGTGGGCATAGAACCCACTACCTCCCGAATGCAAGCTCACAGCTGCGCGCGATAATCTCTGATAGTGATGATGTTATTACATGGCGACATCCCCAGACAAGGCCCTTGTTCAGGGCTTTCGAAATACGAGCAGCCCAAGTGATAGACGTGACATTTTATTCAGTATCATTGTCACACTGACCAAGATTAATAGTCTTCATTTTAGGTGATTGTGTACTGCCGTTTACTCATGAGGTTCCCTGTTATTAATTTCATTAGTTACCTTTATGTGCTGAAGTGGAGAAGAAGTGAGTAATATTCTGAAACGGGAGCTTATTCCTTTCAAACTTCGTTAAACGTGAAGTAAATGTTAGTTTCAATGGACTTTAATAATAATAATAATAATAATAATAATAATAATAATAATAATAATAATAATAATAATAATAATAATAATCCACCTCTGTGGTGTAGTGATTAGTGTGATTAGCTGCCACCCCTGGAGGCTCGGATTCGATTCCCAGCACTATCACGAAATTTAAAAAGTGGTACGAGGGCTGGAACGGAGTCTATTCAGCCTCGGGAGGTCAAGTGAGTAAAGGGGGTTCGATTCACACAGCAGCCATCCTCGAAGTGGTTTCCCACTTCACCTCCAGGCAAATGCCGGGATGGTTCCTAACTTAGGGCCACGGCCGCTTCCTTCCCTTTTCCTTGTCTATTCTTTCCAATCTTTCCATCCCCCGACAAGGCCCCTGTTCAGCATAAGAGGTGAAGCCACCTCGGCGAGGAACTGGTCATTCTCCCAAGCTGTATCTCTCTGACCCAAAGTCTCACGCTCCAGGACACTGCCCTTGAGGCGGTAGAGGTGGGATTCCTCGCTGAGCCCGAGGGAAAAACCATCCCTGGATGGTAAACACATTAAGAAAGAAAGGAAGAAATATAATAATAATAATAATAATAATAATAATAATAATAATAATAATAATAATAATAATAATAATAATAATAATAATAATAGTTTCAAATCCCTTCTATAGCTATGTCGGAATATTATTCCATGGGAGGTCTTAAGATGCCGTATGACAATGGTGCTGAGCGATCACTCTTAAATGCTACCGACCTCAATTCGGATTAAATCTGCTCTGTTTAGAACAGAAGGCAACGACTAACTGACCGCACCAGTGAGTGTGTCTATTTTGATGTTCCGTTTTAATCTACCAGAAACGGCGGTGAATTCAGAGCTCTTCTGGACAAACCAGTGCTGAATTTTCATTGTTTTTTTCGTGTAAACACAAAATATGAAGTAAGGTATATTACTTGCCGACATGGAATGTCCAGTGGAATTTTGTTTCCGCTCTTGAAAGTTCCGTCAGACTCAACTGAGGTTTGAACCTTCTGTCTTGGGACTCAGAAGCTATCAGTCTATCACTAACACATATAGCCTTCATTACATTGCATTCTCTCTCTCTTTCTCACTGTAGCCGCTAAATCTAGAGAACATTTTCTCATCAGAACTTGGGTGGAGATGGTTTGTGTCACCCCGACCTCGCCAATGCCAAACACCTGTCTGTTCCGTGACGTAACGCTAGCCGTGGTTTTAGCAGTGAGCGCTAAGGACGAGTGGCCAGTGTCGGAAGTGAGAGCATTACACCAGGACCAGGTAAGTACACTCGAGCATTGAGTAAATACACACGTACTACAATAGAACGGTCTAGCTAAGTTGTTAATTTCTCTAGTGATATTTCTCTCGCGGAATATAGCCTACATTATTACGTAAGTTAGATTAAATTAAACTCTGCTACAGTCTGGCCCTGCGGTGTAGGGGGCAAAGCGTCCGCCTGTCACCCGGCGGCTCCGAGTTCGGTTCCCGGCGGGGTTAGGTTTTGTCGTCCTTAATGTTCCTTTCCTCACATTCAACACTTTGTACTTCCGCCATTTACAAAATACAGGCAGGTTCCTCAAATATGGTGCAAATAGTAGCAGAAAAAGATCTTTCTAGGTCGACGGCCCGAACAAATAGCATTAAAAAAATCTCTGCTACATAAACCTAAGTGAACAAGGGCTTCTTTATAACAGCACAGTACACACACTACAATCACACAGGTCATCAGAGAGCCCTCACTGACTGAGCTATTGATCATGATGCGCTAAGCCCCATGCATAAGTCAGCAACAATGATATTGTACAAAGGAGCTTCGGGAAAGAATGTAGTCCAAAATACGGTGTTAATTATTCTCATACGGAAAATTTTCACTGTACATAATATATTATAATATCTTTAGATGGATCATATCAAGTACCGGTATTTGAGAGAGTACTCTCCCTGGATGGTAACATAATAAGAAATATTGACTCGGGGTGCAGTAAAGCTAATGTAGTGAGCAGTTGACATCAACGGTTTTCTGTAAGAAAGATGTCAGTTCCCGACTTAATATCGGTCTGTTTTTGACCAACTTTGGTGTACGGCAGTGAAATATGGGTGGACTGAGCGTATCTTATTCGCAAGTTAGAAGGGGCATTCATGATAGCTAGTGCAAACAGGTGGAAGCAACGGCAGGATTGGACTTGAAATGAGGAGCTATAGAGTAAGTTGGGAATAAACTCGACGGATGAAGCTGTACCTATAAACCGACTTCGGTGGTGGAGTCTCGTGAAGGCAAATGGAGGAGGTTAGGGTATCTAGGAGAATAATAGTCTTGGTCATGAAGGGTAAGAGAAGTTTTTATTGCTAGTGGCTTTATGTCGCACCGACACAAATAGGTCTTATGGCGACGATGGGATAGGAAAGGCCTAGGAGTTGGAAGGAAGCGGCCGTGGCCTTAATTAAGATACAGCCCCAGCATTTGCCTGGTGTGAAAATGGGAAACCACGGAAAACCAGGGCTGCCGACAGTGGGATTCGAACCCACTATCTCCCAGATGCACACAGCCGCGCGTCCCTAACAGCACGGCCAACTCGCCCGGTGGTAAGAGAAGTAAGGTGACGATGATTAGACTCACTGTTAATAATTTAATGGTAATTGGTATAAAACTAAACGAAGCCAGAGAGCTAGTTACAAATAGAGAATTGTGGGGGAGGTTAGTTAATTCACAGAGGCTTGCAGATTGAACGCTGAAAGGTATAGCAGTCTTCAATGAAGTTGTATGTATGTATTTATTATTAACAAGTGGCGTACGCAGAATTTCGTCAAGTGTGGAGGTTTAAGACTGATTATTCAAACACGGTTTTCGGTATTTATGCTTACTACTCCAATGCTTTACAATAGACTGTGTTACATAATAGTGTCGACTGCCGAAAAGACGTACCGATTTCATTTTGTTACAGGATAGGTTCCTTTTAGTAACATTTCCCAAGCCCGAACGTGACCCAGAATTATTTTGAAGATAGACGACAAACTAATCCCACGGGCCGTGTCTATTGTAGCTGCATCGTTTGATTGCAATTACTTAGCAGCTACAGTAGTCTAAGTGAGAACCAGAAACATATTTATTGAAAGTTTAGAAAGATACTACTAGCACTCAGACATATAGTCTATGTGTTTGGAATGCTAAAGTTTACTTCTTGTCCTTATTATCTGCATTAGACTATTCATATTCCTGGTCGTAGGTGTTACTTTGAATGTGTGAAACTAGAAGAAACATTATTTCTATTGTTTCTATATAAAATGTCAAATGTCAAGAGGAGACCTTGAACCCAGTGTCCTCCCCCTTGTGTGTGCCACTGTTATCATTCAATACATTGCAATTGGGGAACATCGGAGTGGCACTGTGTGCTTACGGCACTATAGTGAAAATGAAAGTGACAATCCACAGCCTGTTTCTAGTCACTCGACCGGGACATGAATGGAATGAATGAAGCCTCCATCTAGCGGCGAGGATAGGATTTGTGCCGGCTGCCTAAGCCTGTTTACGGCATTGTAGTAATGAAACGAAAAACTTAAATTACGTAACGTGACCGTTCATCACGTGCCCTGGACAGGTGCATAACCAACAAAAATACAACAGGCAATTCCACAAAAACAAAATATTACAAGAAATTATATCAACAAAGTATATCAAAACAACAAATTATGTCAAAACAAAATAATAATAATAATAATAATAATAATAATAATAATAATAATAATAATAATAATAATAATAATAATAATAATAACGGATGTGAGATACATTAAAACAACCCACAAGAAATATCTGACAAATTAAAACTGAAATGTACTTACAGGTAGGGTAATGTGATAAGTAGTTGTAGTTGAAGCGGCAATCCACGAAAATCAGGTTCATTGTTGACTGGAGCGTGTGCATTCACTAGTGTTGATGCATACTTATTTAAGAAATATGTATTTATATGTATTTATAATGTATGCTTGTTTTGCCATACGAAATAATAATAATAATAATAATAATAATAATAATAATAATAATAATAATTTAACTGTGGATAGGGAGAGGCGCTCCGAGGGTGATGTGAAGTCTATCACCAAGTTCTGATTACCTTTATGTATTAAGAATCCGGTTCCCAATACATGCAGGTTGCTATTTGGTACTTTGTTGCTGGTATTGCTTTGTAGATGTGGTATCCACTGGAGTAAAAGAGATCAGAATCTGTCACAGGTATCCGTCAGTATCTTGAGTTTCGCTAGTTTGATCAGTGTTTGCTCATTAATTGTACCCACGAATTGGGTTTTCTTGGGTTTAAAATTATTATTATTATTATTATTATTATTATTATTATTATTATTAATTTTAATAATTAATAATTCTATTCTTCTTCTTAATCTGTTTATCCTCCAGGGTTGGTTTTTCCCTCGGACACAGGAGGGATCCCACCTCTACCGCCTCAAGGGCAATGTCCTGGAGCGTGAGACATTGGGTCGGGGATACAACTGGGGAGGGTGACCAGTACCTCACCCAGGTGGCTTCACCTGCTCTGCTGGACAGGGGCCTTGGTGGGGGATGGGGAGATTGGAAGGGATAGACAAGGAAGAGGGAAGGAAGCGGCCGTGGCCTTGTTAGGTACCATCCCGGCTTTTGCCTGGAGGAGAAGTGGGAAACCAAGGAAAACCACTTCGAGGATGGCTGAGATGGGAATCGAACCCACCTCTACTCAGTTGACCTCCCGAGGCTGAGTGGACGGCGTTCCATCCCTCGTACCACTTTTCAAATTCCGTGGCAGAACCGGGAATCGAACGCGGGCCTCCAGGGGTGGCAGCTAATCACACTAACCACTACATCACAGAATTGGACAATAATTATTAACTACATATTTAATATTTTCACGTTAAAGATTATATAATAACTTCGTGAGGCTATTGTTAGCTTGGTGCAGCCTTTGTAAGGCAGACTTACCGATGAGGATGGGCGGCACCTTCCATGTATAGGAAACTGCGTGTTGTTATGGTAGAGAACAGTGTTGTGTGTGGTATATGCATTGCAGGGGTGTCGGAGACAGCACAAACACCCTCTCTCCGATCCTAAGAAGTGAATCATTTAAGATTCAAATCCCTCCCATACCGGGCGAGTTGGCCGTGCGGTTAGGGGCGCGCAGTTGTGAGGTTGCATCCGGGAGATAGTGGGTTCGAACCCTACTGTTAGCTGCCATGAAGATGCTTTTTCGTGGTTCCCCATTTTCACACCAGGCAAATGTTGGGACTGTACCTTAATTAAGGCCACGGCCAATTCCTTCCCACTCCTAGCCCTTTCCTATCCCATCGTAGCCATAAGACCTATCTATGTCTATGCGATGTAAAGCAGATTGTAAAAATACCCCATCTCATAGCCAGGAATCGAACCCGGAGCCCTCTAAACTTAAGGCCACTGCGCTGACCATTCGGCCAAGGAGCCAGATTTTCGAGTACGAATACGTTTACAGAAGAGTAAGGGGTATTTTTCTCTCCTTCCTAGTTCGATTATTTTCCCGTTTTTCCAGACTCATATCTGACTCATAATGTTATGTGTTTGACATCCCTTCTGTTTGCTGGAGATTTTTGTCACGATATGGTGTTCTCTAACCAGTACATCTACAGACACTCGTTTCTTGCATTTTGAAACTCTTTCATAATTCAAATAATGTTACTGGTTTTACGTCCTATTAACTTTACTTTTTTGGGACGCCGATGTACCGGAATATTGTCCCGTTGGAGTTCTGTATCCAAATCTATCAAATGAGATTGGCGTATTTGAGAACGCTAGTCTTCAAATATCACAGGGACCTTCAACTTCCAACTTCAACTTCAGCTCAGAAAGCTAGCGCTCTGGCATCTGAACTACTCAACCGAGCCCCAGAATTTATTCTCGCAACCTTCAGCACAGAGGGCGAGCGCCTCAACAAGCTTCGTTTCGTTTCAGATTACTCGCAACAAAAGTATTGGGTATTTTTATATTTTACTCATGCCAGAAGCGATACATGGAAAGAAATCAGAGGTAAACGAAGAAAACTTATAGATACATTCAGAAAAGATGTGCAGAAAGAAAAAAAAAAATGTTCTATTTTGCAATTTGCTTTACATCGCACCGACAAAGACAGGTCATATGACGATGATAAGATAGAAAAGGAAGCGACCGTTGCCTTAAGTAAGGTACAGCTCCAGCATTCGTCTGGTGTGAAAATGGGAAACCACGGAAAACCATACTCAGGGTTGCCGATAGTAGGGTTCGAACCTACTATCTCCCGAATCCAATCTGATAGCCACGTGACCCTAACAACGCAGCCCCTTACTCGGTGCATTCCTTGTACAATTACCTTTCGGCACATTGCAACTTTAAAATATCACTCTCTTGACTTTATAACATCTAACTGGCCATGGCTGAAAACTGACTGAGGCAAACTAAGACCTTCATGTCCCTTGAGGTTTAATGTTCGTGATATAAAATGCCAAGCGAATTGGAAATTGATGCCTCTTGAAAGAAAATAATAATAATAATAATAATAATAATAATAATAATAATAATAATAATAATAGTAATAGTAATAATAATAATGTTATTGTCTTTACGACCCACTGATTATTCTTTCGGTTTTCGGAGACACCGAAGTGCCGCAATTTAGTCCTGCAGAAATTATTTTACGTGCCAGTTAATGTGCCGACACGAGGCTGACGTATTCGAGCACCTTCAAATACCACCGCACAGAGCCAGGGTCGAACCTGTCATGCTCGGGTCAGAAGGCAAATACAGTAGAGACAATACGCGACACTTACGGATTTAGCCTTGTTAAAATGGGAGACAATTCGACGGTGGCGCTCCTAGTGACTTGACCTGAAAAGGCGCGCTAAATTCAAATATCAATGGAAATGCATATACGAAAATGGATAAATAAATTACGTCTAGAAAGAAAGTATTGTTGAGATATTAACTTCAAAGTTGCTAAAGCATTTCTGGATAAATGAATGAAGAATTATTTAAAAGGTTATTATTTAAAGACTGAAATTATACATATAAACAATATGTGAAATGGACTGCTGTGAAATGGGTTGATCTTTCATTTATGCATTACTTTTTTGCTTTAGCATTCCTGCCTGAACTTTTACAGTTAGATTTGTCTTTTTTTCTCGTTTAAAAAACATTGTATCATCACATTAAGACACTTGTCAATAAAAATATCGGCACATTCCTTACACACATGACGCAATGAATTAACATTTAAAAGCAGGGCAATTTTCCTCTTAACATGAAGCCTACTAACAGAAAGAAAATTTATAAAATCCCGGCTTTAATTTGAGAAGAGGGATAAAAGAAAAAAAAAGTATGAAAATGTTGTCGATGGTGATGCTTTGAGGAATATTTACGTACAATTAGAGTAAAAATGTAATATACCCTTGGTTGTATAGTCGAGGATTTTTAAAATCGCTGACCTGGAAATGAACTGAACAGATCTTATGACTTAATTCTTATATAAGCGTAACGTCCCTTCTTTCTTGTACACCTTATCCAAATAACTTCTGTGACATTTCAAAATCCACAGATCACACCTACAACAACACCTCGGTATTGAAGGTTAACTGCTGCACTATACAATAAAATATGCGTATTATATTTTAAGCCAGTTAAAATATGGGTCGAGCAGGTCAGAAGATTATGAAGTACTATAAAAATATCTTTGTCACTGGAAGAATATATATGCAAACACAATGTTACTTACATTTTCTTGTCACGAGGGTAGCGAAAGAAGAACCGCGCGTTCTTCTCTACTTCATAGTTACTGCAGCCAAACACAGCACATACCTTTCCCCTCATGTTGAGAGGAGATATCAAGGAATGACACACGCTACTATTTAATTATGTCAACTCACTGAAAACGCATAAATAACACCAAAAACTTCACACACAAATACACGTGCTCTTAAGACAGAATCAGTACTTCCCAGGTCTACTCGCTAGAGAGAGCTCCAATAGCTGTCCCTCGATATCTCGCTGAGTGTCGCGTCTTGTCTCTATTGTATTTGCAGAAGGCCAGCGCCTCAACCGTCTGAGCAACTCCGCCCGGCACTCAGAATTTGAATGTAGTGAATAAGTCAGCTGAGGATAACAAGATGGCAAGGATAATTGGCAGTCATACAAATTTTGGTGAAAAACGGAAGGCTATGTGTAGGTACTTTAAGGCAGAGACAAGTTCCAAGAAGGACATTCAAGGAATCATTAATGAACAAGGGAAGTGTGTATGTAAGGATCGACAGAAGGCAGAAGTATTCAGTGTCCGGACATCTGCGGTCATCAAAAAATCACGGACATTTGCGGTCACTGCAGCAGGGGGTGGGTCTCATTAGTTTAATCTCCGGATATCCCCGCTAACCTGTCTGATCTCCTGCTCGCTCCTTGCAGATCAACATTTTTCTCTCGCGGGAATTATTTAGAGACCGATACCTTCAGACACCAACACAATTCTATATCGAAAATTCCTGGTGTAATTATTTACTGTTGTGTACTGTAGTAGATTTGACAGTTACTAAAAAGGCAAATGGTTATATGTAGAGAAAGTGAACATGAAATCGTCACCTGGGTTTGTCTGAAGGAGAAGAAAAATTTAAGTCATGTTTTTGGTAACATACAATTCTGTAGATGATAAAAAATATATTCTATTTCCTATCCGACTTCTCTTGGTCAACTCTTGTTCTCTTCCGACCTCAACGGTATGATGTTTACCAAGCCGAGGCAGTCTTAATTTTCTTGTGCTTCGTGGCTTTTCCCTTCTTTTTCCTTCAAAGAGAGTCGGATCTATTCGACTTTTTTTGGTTAGTTTTGAGGGAGGATGGTGGGTTCGTTCTACTTTCTCATAAAAACAGTAATCACCACCATCACGAAAAGGTCCCGTGGCTACCACGATATAAACATTCTCGCAGATATACAAGTTGGTATATTTGATATTTAAACTGTAATACACTGACTGACAGAGCAAATGCAACACCGAGAAGGAGTGGTTCGAAAGGGATGAAAGTTGGGGAAAAAACAGAGACGGTACGGACGAATAATTGATGTTTATTTCAAACCGATATGCAGGTTACACAATGCGCACGGCATCGACTCAGTAGGATGTAGGACCACCGCGAGCGGCGATGCACGCAGAAACACGTCGAGGTACAGAGTCAATAAGAGTGCGGATGGTGTCCTGAGGGATGGTTCTCCATTCTCTGTCAACCATTTGCCACAGTTGGTCGTCCGTACGAGGCTGGGGCAGAGTTTGCAAACGGTGTCCAATGAGATCCCACACGTGTTCGATTGGTGAGAGATCCGGAGAGTACGCTGGCCACGGAAGCATCTGTACACCTCGTAGAGCCTGTTGGGAGATGCGAGCAGTGTGTGGGCGGGCATTATCCTGCTGAAACAGAGCATTGGGCAGCCCCTGAAGGTACGGGAGTGCCACCGGCCGCAGCACATGCTGCACGTAGCGGTGGGCATTTAACGTGCCTTGAATACGCACTAGAGGTGACGTGGAATCATACGCAATAGCGCCCCAAACCATGATGCCGCGTTGTCTAGCGGTAGGGCGCTCCACAGTTACTGCCGCATTTGACCTTTCTCCACGCCGACGCCACACTCGTCTGCGGTGACTATCACTGACAGAACAGAAGCGTGACTCATCGGAGAACACGACGTTCCGCCATTCCCTCATCCAAGTCGCTCTAGCCCGGCACCATGCCTGTCTTCTGAGCGGACGCCGGGAGTGCAGGCCTCCTTCAACCAATCGACGGGAAATTGTTCTGGTCGATATTGGAACAGCCAGGGTGTCTTGCACATGCTGAAGAATGGCGGTTGACGTGGCGTGCGGGGCTGCCACCGCTTGGCGGCGGATGCGCCGATCCTCGCGTGCTGACGTCACTCGGGCTGCGCCTGGACCCCTCGCTCGTGCCACATGTCCCTGCGCCAACCATCTTCACCACAGGCGCTGCACCGTGGACACATCCCTATGGGTATCGGCTGCGATTTGACGAAGCGACCAACCTGCCCTTCTCAGCCCGATCACCATACCCCTCGTAAAGTCGTCTGTCTGCTGGAAATGCCTCCGTTGACGGCGGCCTGGCATTCTTAGCTATACACGTGTCCTGTGGCACACGACAACACGTTCTACAATGACTGTCGGCTGTGAAATCACGGTAAGAAGTGGGCCATTCGCCAACGCCGTGTCCCATTTATCGTTCGCTACGTGCGCAGCACAGCGGCGCATTTCACATCATGAGCATACCTCAGTGACGTCAGTCTACCCTGCAATTGGCATAAAGTTCTGACCACTCCTTCTTGGTGTTGCATTTGCTCTGTCAGTCAGTGTACAACACAAAGGTTTTTTTATATACAAACATCGGAGGCTAATTCAAAAAATAAGTTTCCTATTTATTTATCGTGGAATAATTAAAGGTAGGCCAGGGTAAAATACAATGTTTTATTCGGCACCAGTCCTTCATTTTTAGAAATACAAAACTTAATCCATCGTTAATTAATTAAAATTTTTCTATTTATGGTAGTCTAACGTCACTTTAACACATTTTTCGGAGAAAATGGGATGGGAAAGAATTAAAAATGCCGGACTCAGTGGCTCAGTGGCACGGTTGAGGCGCTGGTCTTCTGGCCCCAACTTGGTAAGTTCGATCCTGACAACCCACGCTTCCAAGTTGTCAGTCACCTCTTACGACACGCAGGGGATACCGTGGATGTATTCTTCTTCTGTGTCCCCCACCCACAAGGGGTCAAAACCTCCAAACTCGAGTACATACAATAATTTGGTCGACAGTAAATTATACGACTTAAAATGCTGATTAGTGTCACACTTTATCCGGGCTTTGAACTGGCATAATGATTATATTAACATCATTTTGGCGTGTTTATAATCAGCTGTAACTAAGATTCGTCAATTATTTTTGTCGACTTTAGGTAAGCGTCGTTATAATTTTGTTCCTTTGTACATACCTATTTATATTAGGAATACCTGAAGCGGCAAGAAGATTACGCAATATTTCCTGTGTAAGAAATTGCCTTTAAGCAGGACCTGACGTCGCTAGTTTCTTCATATTTCTTAAGAGTTCTTTCAATCCTGTAATCTTTCTTCACATATTTCGTATTTCTCCTCTCTTCAAGATTGAGCTCCAGTTTCAGGTACATGCAGTTCGTCGCTTCTGCTTCCTTCTTTAAACAAACCACTAAATTGTCGAATCGAAGATGTGGATTTCCAACTGAAGAGTTGATCTTGTGATGCCTTCTCTCTACAGCATTTGTTGTTTGATGTCACTTTTTGTAACAGATCCGCATAGTGATTGGTATCTCGCTGTTTTCAAGCCATTCGTGTAAAAAATAGTCGAAAATTCCAGTAAGTTTTTCCGTAGAAGGAGCATGAGAATGTATCACCAACCATCCCTCACTGACGTCATCTGGCTTCAAAAATGCCAGAGTGTTGCACATTCGGATGTGGAGACGTATATCTTCGTTTTCCTTGTATTCGCTCGTCAGGCCAAGTTCCCGTACTTTTCTCCACAGACATTGCTTCATGAGAAAAAAAAACCAGCCACTTAAGTCTGCTGACGGAAATACTTCTCGTAGGGCTGATATCGTAGCTGCTTCGAAGTCAATAGTGATTTTCTTAGGATTCCATTGGGGAACCGCTTCCAATTTGAGGTGAAATAAATGAATATAAGTTTATTTCTTTTTATTATGCAAGAACGCAAAAGACGACTGGATAAACGTTGCTTTCATTACTACGGCCTCCAAGGTCTGCGTGAATGGTGTATATCTGAGCGAAATGTTTGCTGCAACTCTCGACGTGTCATCCATAAAATATTGCGCACAATGCCTAAGACTTTCTCTACCTTCTCTTCTTTCCCCTATGCCGTCGTCAGCTAAACGAAACGGGCTGCCATTATTCATCCTTAACGCCTCTTCGTTAAGAATAATCTGAGCACTTGTTTTTGGCTCTACTTGAAGACCGCGTGCATGATTTCGTTGCCGACGCATTGTTCTTTTTGAAGTTACTTGAGCTGGCATGTCAGTGACAAAGTCGTAGCCCCTGTTATGCAGGTTACCCAACTCCTGCACGTAAATTGTGATAGTGGAGTCACTTCTTCTCTTGCTCTCTTCTTTTCCTCCTGAACCTGCTTTTTCACTGTGAAGGCCGCTTCTTCAGGTGGTCCACACTGATGAACGACTGTATGAAGCATTTCTTCGCCTCTTGTTTTGAGCCGTCATTTACACTTGTTCTTCTCCTTCAGACACACCCAGGTGACGATACCAGGTTGACTTTCCCAAAACGTTCTGCACATATAACCTTTGTTAAGTCTACAACGATTTTCCTGATTAGTAACTGTCAACTCCATTACAGCACGCAATAATAAATAAGTACTCACATCAGGAAGTTTCGGTATAGAACGGTGTTTGTGGCTGAAAGTATCATTCTCTAAATAACGCCCGCGAGAGAAAAATGTTGATCTGCAAGGAGTGAGCAGGTGCTCAGGTACGTTAGCGGAGATACCCCGAGATTAAGCTAACGAGGCCACCCCCTGCTGTAGTGACCGCAAATGCCCTGTGACAACTGGGGAATTCCTGTGAGTGTGTACAAGTTTATCTCAGTGACCGCAAATGTCCGTGACCGCAATTGTCCTGCAACCGAAGTATTCAGTCAGCTGTAAATATTGTTGATTACAAGGTTAATGTCCAGATAGAGGAGGTGACTAATACTAACGAAGCATTGAAATTTACCTACGATAACAACGACATTTGCGATAAGATATAAAAGTTGAAAACTAGAAAAGCAGCTGGAATTGATTAAGATTTCTGGGAATATACTAAAGACAATGTGTTGGGATATAGTACAATATGTGAAGTATTTACCTGATTACCGTTTGCATAAAGGAGCTATACCAAATAAATGGAGAGTTGCTATAGTAGGAAAAGGGTAGTAAACATAAAGCCGCAAATTACAGCCCAGTCAGTTTGACATGAATTGCATGTAAGCTTCGGGAAAACATTATTTCTGACTTTATTTGACATGTTTGCGAAATTAATTACTGGTTCGATAGAGAGCAGTTCAGGTTTAGGAAATGTTCTTCCACTGAAGCCTAACTTGAATTCCAGCAAGATATAGCAGATATCTTAGATTCAGTAGGTGAAATGGACAGTATCGCGATTGACCTATCTAAGACGTTTGGTAGGGTACACTGTGGGAGACTACTGGCAAAAGTGGGTGCAATTGGACTGGACAAAACTGTGACTGAATGTGTGGCAATATTTCTAGAAAATAGAACTCAGGGAATTAGAGTAGGTAATCGTTGAGGGGGGAATTCCACAATGCAGCATTATTGGACCTTTATGTTTTCTTATATATACATAAATGATTTGAGTAAAGGACTGGAATCAGAGATAAAGCTTTTTGTGGATGATGTTAAGGTTTAGTGTATCGACAGATAGTTGGCACACGAGGCTCCTTACATTTTAAAATAGCATAGCTCGAACTTGGTTCCAGGTGACAGGTGCATTTACGTTTCTCGTTATATTTTGAATGTGATTAAATTTTCTATTACAAATTAGTTGCTTTGTTCTGTTACGTAAAAGACGATGCTGTTCCAAGAATATTTCATTGTTTCCCTATGTATACACCGAGCAAGTGACCGCGTTGTTTGGGTCACGTAACTTTCAGCTTGCCTTTGGAAGATAGTGGGTTTGAACCCCACTGTCGCCAGCCCAATAAATGGTTTTCCGTGGTTTCCCATTTTCAAACAAGACAAATGCTGGGAATGTAACTTAATTAAGGCCACGGTGTTAGTGTCTTGGCGGATGCAAAATGTATGGCAGTGCGGATAATTTTGCTGATAAACTTTATTTAAATAATGAAGGTTATTGATTTTCACTCGGGTAAACTTTTATATTTGCTTGTGGTTAGGCGGTGTGAAAATGGAAAACCACGGAAAACCATCTTCAGGGCTTCCGACAGTAGGGTTCGAACCCACTTTCTCCCGGATGCAAGCTCACAGCTGCGCGTTCCTAATTGCATGGCCATCTCGCCCGGTTTAATATTTATTAACATCTAGGGTATAGAAAACCACCCTTCATAAAAAAAATAAGTTATTGCTTGAAACGGTTTCGGAAGAACGGATATTGTATTTTTGAGAGTCAACCGCCATCTAAACCCCTTAGGGGAGAAATATTTAGAAGTATACACCTAGGACATAAAAGAACACCCATCTCGTAAAATTACAACTTTGTACGTCAAACGATTTAAGAGGTATGAAAAATTTCGTTTAAGGAGCTAACCTAATTAAACACTTTAGGGGTGGAACGTTAAACATTATTTCCTATTTCACACCTAGGATTTAAAATAAACTCAGCTATTTGGAATTTTGTCTTCGTACGTTAAACCGTTTTGGAGGAAGAAATGAATATATATATATATATTTATTTAATACCTAGGATATCGTTTGATACTTCAACATCATAATTCAAACGGTTTCATATGAAGGCATATTTTTGTCATCATTCCTCGCCCCCTGCCCCAATCAAAACCCCCTTACGGGTGTATTGTTTGAAGTCCACTTCTTATTTTTATCCTCATAAACATAACGAAACTCCTTTTACATCCCATTGAAGTTGATTCCACCCCCAACCTGCCACAAAATACGTGTGTCTTTATTTTTAAGGAGACTCCAAATACCAAATTTCTCGTCCATAACATTCTTCGTTTTCGATATATAAGTATCTTCAAAAAATAATTCTACACTTTTTTCAATTCATTTATCCCCTCCCCCTTTATTGAATTTTCCGAAAACAATTGAATATGTGTTTCTTTATTTTTTAAATATTCCAAATACAAATTTTCATGGCAGTATCATATTCAGTTTTTGAGACAAAAATATCCTCATAAAAAGAATTCAACCTCCTTTTCACTCCGTTTACAATCCCTACACCTTATATGTTTTATATCCTTTATTTTTGAAAGGTTAAAAATACCAATTTTTCACGTCTGTAATATGCGGTAAATTTCTGACATAGAGTGTAGATATGCTCATTTTAAAAATTCACCCCCTTTAACACTTCCCCTTAAGTGGATTTTCGGAAAACAAATTACTTGTGCTCCTTTACTTTTACCGAAGATTCCAAATACCAAATTTCATGTCTGCAACATCTTCAGAACTTGATATATAAGTATCCTCATAAATATAATTCAACACATTCTTCACTTCTTTTCATCCTCCCCACACACTTAAGTGGATTTTCTGGAAACAAAAAATATTCTTTATTTTAAGGAAGATTCCAAATACAAATTTTCATGTCTATAACGTATTCAGTTTTTGAGGTATAAGTATCCTCATAAAAATTATTCAACCCTTTTTCAGTCCTTTTTACAACCCCCTTAAGTGAATTTTCCGAAAAATACGTGTTTCTTTATTTTTACAGGAGATTCCAAAAACCAATTTTTACGTCTGTAATATATTCAGTTTTGGAGATTCCAGTATCCTTATAAAAATAATTCAACCCCTTTTTCAGTCCTTTTTATCATTTAGTGTTTTTCCAGAAAACAAAATTAAATACGTGCTTCTTTATTTTCAAACAGGAGATTCCAATACGAATTTTCACGCCTGTAATATCTTCAGTTTTAGAGACACCAGCATCCTAATAAAAATATTTGAAGCCCATTTTCAGTCATTTTTACCCCCCTACCCTTAAGTGCTTTTTCCGAAAACAAAAAATTACGTGTTAATCTATATATATAAAATAAGAGTTTTGTCTGTACATTGCTCAGAATTTGAAAATAATGATATTTCTTTATCGGCCATGTCCACAGTAACAAGAAAATACTTTTCCGTAATTTCTTTCTGCCTGTCTGTATGTATGTACACGCATCACGAAAAAACGGATGAAAGGAATGTAATGAAAATCGATATGTAAAGTAGGGGGATAAACCACTACAATCTAGCCTATAAAGTATTTTGTTCACACTAAATGACATTGTAGTTTAGGGAGAAGGCTTGAAATTTAATTCTCAAGTATTTATGTTATTAGGGGTCCTATCGATAAATATTACATACTTACCAAACCAAACCAAACCCCATGGCACTACAGCCCATGAAGGGCCTTGGGCTACCAAGCGACCGCTGCTCAGCCCGAAGACCTGCAGATTACGAGGTGTCGTGTGGTCAGCACGACGAATCCTCTCGGCCGTTATGCTTGGCTTTCTAGACCGGGGCCGCTATCTCACCGTCAGATAGCTCCTCAATTCTAATCACGTAGGCTGAGTGGACCTCGAACCAGCCCTCAGGTCTAGGTAAAAATCCCTGACCTGGCCGGGAATCGAACCCGGGGCCTTCGGGTAAGAGGCAGGCACGCTACCCCTACACCACGGGGCCGGCTTTAAATATTACATACTTAAGTTATATAAATATTAATTTCCGACCATGTATGTCTTATACACTTTTACTGTACCGGCTATGATAACAGAGATATTCGTTAATTTGTATTTTTGTTGCCAAGTCCATATCGACGCCGAGCCACGAGAAAATGGGCGAACAGAAATAATGAAAATCGGTATATAGAGTCGGAGAATAAGAAACTTCAGTCCAGTCTAAGCTATAAACAATTTTATTCGCCCTGGATGAAATTGTAGTTTAGGAGAAGGCATCAAATATTTAATATTTATGTATCTATGTTATTGGTCCTATGGAAAAGTACTACATAACAAAAGTTAGAGAGAATACAATTTCCGATCATTTTGTTTTCTTCAGTTTTACCGTACCGACTATGATAAGAATGGTATTTCAGAGTCGGAAAAAAGTAAATTTGAGGGCCAACAATATCGAAAGCTCTTAAAATTGATCAACAATAGCATTATATTGACCATTGTTTGTTGTGATGTTCTTTGTCTCTTATGCTGCCACTAAACTCCGATAGATGGGATTACTGCTGCGTACCGAGTATAATAGCCTGACTGAATATTGGCTGGAAATAGGTGGGGAGTTAGGAAACTTTCTTCTTTAGCATGTCATTCCTCTGGTTCATACATTTCCTGATACTGCTGGTACGTAACACATTGATTCATCATAGTATTCCAGCTGACTCGCTGTTCTGAATGAGCAGTGAGCACATTTAAGGCAAAGGCTCACTTAGTGGTAGTAGTAGTAGTACCTGGTCTAGAATTACAATTTAGGCCTATTCCAAATTAAAGCACCACAATTCACTAAATAACTTAAAATTCAATCCTGAAAAGAGCTGCTTCTCAAGAAAAGCTTCTTCCTCTTCACTTTTATTAAATTCTACATTCATTTTTATTCAAAATCAGCAGTGAAGAGGGGGTTTCTCCTCTGGCTTGGAGGAAGAATTTGCCGCCGCCAGTGTAGTGAATTGAGATTTTCCGATTCATCGGGTTCTTCTAGGAAACATATTAGCTAAGTAGCATAGTTTTTGGCCTGGGACTCTTCACTATTCACCCCCCCCCCCCCCATGAAAGAAGACGAAGAGTGTACACGGATCACGGCTGTCTGCGTCTTGGTCATTCCAGCTCTGAAACTTTGGACTGTTAGATCCGCAGCGTAGTATTGTTCATTAAAAGTGAGAAAATGTGTGGTTTTTCATTTGATCGAGTATTTCATATGAAAGTATTGCTTTTAATAGCGCCATTCCTACTGACGTCAATGTAATGAGCTATGTTCATTTCAGTTGGGAAAACTACTAAGACAGACTTTCTGAGGATGTAAAAAGGCAGGTGGAGATTGAGTGTCTGCCATTATAATTAAAACTTCCCAACTTGATTGTGATTGATAGTAGGCAAGCGGGACAATACTGGACACTGGCCGCACTTAAGCGACTGCAGCTATCGAGCTCGGTACGCGGACAGTAGCACATCAACCAGTCGTCTGTTGTAAGGATATTGCATGCCAGTTTTATCGTCCGTATAACCTGCAACTACAACAAGAACTCCACGGACGAGATTTCGAAACTCGTGTTGACTTCTGTGCATGGATACTGACGCAAGTGGCAAATAATCCAGCGTCTGTTTCTCACATTTTAATTTCAGACGAGGCACGATTTCATAATAATGGCTCTGTAAATCGTCATAATATGCACTACTACCGGGCGAGTTGGCCGTGCGCGTAAAGGCGCGCGGCTGTGAGCTTGCATCCGGGAGATAGTAGGTTCGAATCCCACTATCGGCAGCCCTGAAGAGGTTTTCCGTGGTTTCCCATTTTCACACCAGGCAAATGCTGGGGCTGTACCTTAATTAAGGCCACGGCCGCTTCCTTCCAACTCCTAGGTCTTTCCTATCCCATCGTCGCCATAAGACCTATCTGTGTCGGTGCGACGTAAAGCCCTTAGCAAAAAAAAAAAAATGCACTACTGGAGTGTTGATAATCCCCACTGGGTAAGGCAGGCAGCATTTCAGGCTCGATGGGGAGTAAATGTCCGGTGTGTTATACTGGGTGATCACTTAATTGGACCATATTTCTTTGAGGATCATTTGACAGGAGCCCGGTACCTACAGTTTCTTCAAGACCATTGCTGCTAGAGGATGCGCCCCTGGGTGAACGTGTAACCATGTGGTATCAACACGATGGAGCTCCCCCTCACATGTCAGCAGATGTTCGCAACTACCTGAATGTTACACATCCCGGTCGATGGATACGAAGGGGAGGACCTGTCACCTGGCCTGCTAGATTGCCCGATTTGACGCCACTGGACTTCTTCCTATCGGGCTATTTGAAGGATGTAGTGTACGCTCAGCAGCCAGAAAATCCTGAAAGCCTTCGAAACCTCATTACGGAAGCCTGTGAATCCGTAACACCTACAATGCTACAAAGAGTCCGACTGGCAGTTCAACGGCGTGCTGAAACGTGCACTACTGCAGAAGGCCATCTATTCGAACACTTACTGCGCTAACAGGCTGTTGCTCAGTCAAGCGGATTCAAACCCCCAATCATTCTATCCTCGTCCAGACCTGCTTATGAAACATACACATAAGCAGTTCTAATGGAATAGAATAGTGCCAAAATAACTAACTAACTAACTAACTAACTAACTAACTAACTAACTAACTAACTAACTAACTAACTAACTAACTAACTAACTAACTAACTAACTAACTAACTAACTAACTAACTAACTAACTAACTAACTAACTAACTAACTAACTAACTAACTAAATAAATAAATAAATAAATAAAAAATAAATAAATAAATTTAATAACCCGTCCACCTCTGTTGTGTAGTGGTTAGTGTGATTAGCTGCCAACCCCGGAGGCCTGGGTTCGATTCCCGGCTCTGCCACGAAATTTGAAATTTGGTACGAGGGCTGGAACGGGATCCACTCAACATCGGGAGGTCAAATGAGTAGGGGTGAATTCGATTCCCACCTCGCCCATCCTGGAAGTGGTTTCCCGTGGTTTCCCAACTTCTCCTCCAGGAAAAAGCTGGGATGGTACTTAACTTAAGGCCACGACCGCTTCTTTCCCTCTTCTTTGTCTAGCCCTTCCAATCTTCCCATCCTGCCACAAGGCCCCTGTTCAGCATAGCAAGTGAGGCCGTCTGGACGAGGTACTGGTCATTCTCCGCAGTCACATCCTGCGACCGAATTTCTCACGCTCCAGGGCACTGCCTTTGAGGTGGTAGAGGTGGGATCCCTGGCTGAGTCAGAGGGAAGAACCAACCCTGGAGGGTAAACAGATTAAGAAGAAGAAGAAGAAAAAGAAGAAGAAGAAGAAGAAGAAGAAGAAGAAGAAGAAGAAGAAGAAGAAGAAATAACCCACAACGTGAGGGCATTCGGACACATTGGGTCTGTGGATGATGTAACTCTTCCCTCTCGTCAAAACACTTGAGGAGATGAAAGTTATTATCTTGGGACACATGAATATTAAATAAACTATTTGTGGCTTGCCCGCAAATTGCCACGCAAATAGAAACAATAAACATTCCATGGTTCCCCATTTCTCTATGTAATGTTTGGGCGCCAACCAAAATTTATATTTACTAGCATAGAGACTTATACTTAAATCACAGGGGTAGGATTTTAAATAATTAACCATTAAGTATCGCTTAAGAAAGAAAATTAACGCAATATAAAATACAAATTAATTTATTATACAAAAAAATGAGATGAATCGGAAAAGTTTCCTTAAAGCGTGGAGGAATTTATTATTTACTGAATTTACTATTGCTTGCTTTATCTAATTGAAGCTCACCAATTGCAGCTTTCGTTGACGTCATCTGGTTTCCGTGGTTACTCGTTCTCTCCTTCTCGATGTAGAATTTGCTCCATGGACATCCTTCCTTCCTTCTCTGATATGGTACGGGCTATCTGGACTAACACTCCCTACATGCCTAGTCTTTAAATTAGACATTGGCCCTATACTTGTAAAAACTGATCAGCGTTGATCGTATGAGGAGAAAATTCAGCGATATGAATTTGTCCATATTAGTAGAAATCTCAATCCAACTGAGCTATACTATTTATACGGTACAGACTTGTACCAAAATTCCGTAGACTTGAACTAAACATAGTTCTTCGTCCATAATATTTACTGAAAATAACACAAGCCGTAAGCTTGTTTCGTTTCACGTAGATCCGATAACATTACCGCAGCTGAGTACTGTATCGAAGCGATAATACATTGTACAAAAATAACTCTGTCGCGGAGCGACCACACACAGTTTCAAAAATCAAATCACGTTGTTCAAAGTAGTTGTTCACAGTAGAAGTAGTAGTGATGGAGTTCACGTAGTTAGGTTATAAGGTCGTAAGGTTGTAAGGTCGCGTTCTCGATGTTGAGAATCAGTATATATCCGGGCTCACCCCCACTCTTGGTAACAGTTCAATCTCAAAACTCATATACAATGAAGTATCTGATTCGATAGATCGAAGCATCAACGCCCCTTCTCTTCTTCCTGGCCAAGTCCAGAAGGCGTAGCGATGATATAGCTGACCAGCTTGCAAGCCTCGCGCACGGGTCGCTGTTTACTAGCCTTGGTCATAAGATAAACCCATGACGCACGCAAAATCCCAAGCTTCAAGAATAACCCTCCGTATACACAAACATGAGATGAAATGAAAACAACTATGTCTCAACATATTGATCGTATTTACAACATAATGAATTCTTATCCTACATAATATAATAATTTAAATACTAAAACGATGTTATTATATATACAATATGATTCCAAAAAGTCTTGATTACAAATGATTGACGTTGAATAAATATGTTATTACAAATAATTGCCGATGGCGGATAAACTTGATATCAGATGATATCGCGTAAAATGATATTATTAAATTAGTAGGGCTGGAGAAGCCTGGACGGTTACATACGCCCTCCTGTTATTTACAGATATAACATATATGAAAATAACACACTACAACAAAACGGCTGATATATACATCATTACATCTTACAAACACTTAATAAAAAACATACATAATCAAATCTTGTATCTCACTGTAGAGTGTCTGTTTCAACTATACCAGATAACATTAGTAATAAATCCTGCCAATTTTCTTGCGAAAGTTTGTCAGCAACACTCATAATATATACAACAAAACAACAGGTAAATAACTCTATCTTTGCTCTTCACCATCAAAGTGTTCGGCAATTCTAGGTTATATTATATATACACCACACACACACGTAATCACACGTGGCTTACCTCTCTTAGATGGCCGCAAGCAATTTCTTGTTTTCATTGCAAAAAATATTACTACATAGAAAATTATTGCATTAAATTCCTTCTGCAGTTTCAAAAAAATCCCAAGTTACTAATGGCTTCTACAATGGTGTCAGGTCTAGGTTCACAACCTATACATGAATTCACGTTTTCCAACTCAAGTACATATAATGTTGTCAAAACAACATCGGGGAGACATTACACTTAATTCGCAGAAATATATCGTCTCAGAGAGCGAATATTATAAGTGCCCAACATGACACGATTACCATTTTTCAATCTGTATGCACAAGGACCAACCCGACAATGAATCTAGAATGGACCCTGATACAACAAAAAGAATTTCTTCGTCACCTTCTCTTCACTGGATGAGAGCATGGGAACACGTAACAGAACAGAATCTCCTACCTGAAATTCGTCTAACACCTGACGTTTCTGCTGTCTGCTACGCTTCTCAGCCGCTTTAATCAAATTCTCTCTCGCTAATTTGACATATACCTGAGAGTCCGGCTGAGGTTCCTGTGTAATACCTAGTACTTTTGCCAGCTCATTCCTAGGATTGCTACCCTCGTACTATCATGCTGAACCATGTTAATCCATTTCTCAATCAACGCTAAAGAACCAACCCACGCACTGTGCTTGTCATGAACTAAAGATCGAAACATCCTACCTAATTCCTTCATCGTGCGTTAACACATATTCCCTTGCGGATTCCTAATTGAGGAAAAAACATGTGTGATACCTAACTCTGTCATCACAGCCTTCCACTTCTTCGATGTAAATTGAGATCCGCTATCAGATAATAACCTACTAGGCGTACCTAATTCCTGAACATACTTGTCACTAATAATCTTACTGCAACTAAGACCTGTCGTTTTTCTCAATAAAAGATTGACACACTCATTACTCGAAACTTCAATAATACCATCCTCTAACATAGCTTCAATTTGATTGTCTACCGCTTTAGCATATTTATGTGGTATCGGATATCTTGGTCCAGCGAATATACTTTTATCCAGCACTGAAAATGAGTGTTCATACACATGTGTTTTGCCAGGTTTCGATGAAAATACTTCCTTGTGTTCTCTCAACACATACAACAATCGGTCCCTCTGACCTTCTTCCAAATTGCTACTATCTACCGCTTCTCTCAAAGCATCATCGTGGTTCTCCTCTAACCACACTTCACATAACTTAAAATCCTCTCTCTTTTCTTCATCTTTTGAAACCTCATTAACACACCACATGTTACAAACCTCCACTTTCGTCTGAACTTCGGCATCCCACGTGACTTTAACATCCTCATTATCCCACCTTAAATATACTATCGCATCATTGTAATCTAGCCGAGCTGAGTATAAACTTAGCCAGTCAGATCCCAAGATAACATCAAATATAAGATTCGGAATAACAAGACAGATCTGAATTTTCGACTTCCCGTTAATACAAATAGGTATGGCAACTTGTTTACATATTTGCTTGGATCGTTTACCTACAGCAGTGACGATATATGTGGATTTCACAGGCATTTCTTCAATCTCAATATTCTCCTTCTTTCTGTCCTCATACCACTTCAAACTTACACATGATCTTTGACTGCCTGAATCCAATAAAGCCTGATACTGCGCCCTCCATACAACGATCGTAGCAACGGGGTTCTCACTTTTACTATCAACTTCGACTTGATTTACTTCCACCTCCTGTAATAATTCATCTCTGACATCGAGATCATAATTCATGTGCGTCATTACACAATTTCTCGCAACATGTACTGAAGACTGATAATCTGATCTCTCATTACCGTCTACTATCAGTTTAAATTACTGTGTCTCCTTGTATCCTGATTTCGGCTTGTACCTTCCTCTACATTGCGTTCCCTCTGAACATTCCTATTTTGCTGGTGTGACTGATTATCTACAGGTTGTTGTCTCGGTTGAAACTGACCACGGTGATTGTGTTCTTGTCTTCTGGGTGGTGTCTGATAGTTTGTGTGCTCTCGTGTACTACTACTATTTCCTAACGCATCGAAACTTGCTAGCAATCTTTCCATTCCCTGAATAGACTCTATCTGTTGCATACGGCTAGCTTCGCGGATTTTGTTGGGAAAATGTCTGAGTAATAACTTCACAGTATCTCTTTCCGCTGACATCCCATCTACGTTTTAACAAATCATAACGTGGGCTAAAAAATATTCGGTCATAGAAACTCCTTCGTGTGGCCTAAATTTCCCAAAGGCAATGCGTTCTCTTTCCCTGCTTTGTATAGCTTCACTCCAAAATTTTTCCGCGAAATATTTCTGGAATTCCACCATACTGGTCATGCTGCTCTTATACACGGAAAACCATGATTTCGTTTCCCCAATAAAAGCTTTACCAATTATTTCTAACGCTTCTTCCCATTCAATGATTCCTTCTTCGATTCGCTTTTCAAACCGTTTCTTAACAGTGTTTAAAAATCTAAAGGGTTTGTCTGCCTCCCATTAAATTTAGGTAGTTCGGTTTCATATATGAAATTTGTACCACGGCACTGACTTCCTATATTACCTTGCTTTTCTCTGATTTCTTTACGTATTTGTGCCTCCGACCTATCAGTACGTTCATTAATTCTTTTCACGTCATTCGCAATGTGTTCCCGTCTTTCCCTGGTGGCTTTAATTTCAACCGCATATTCCTCTGCTTTCTTAAACTTTTCATTACATATTTTAGCATTAGTCTCTACCTTACCACACAGATCATCGTATTGTTGTTGTACTTGTTTTTTAATTTTAGTAACTTCTCCTACTTGTTCCTGAATTTTACAATTAATTGCTGTGATCTGCTGGTCTACTTCGCTTCTATGTTCAGTTAACATACTTTCTACCACTTTCTCATGCTGGCTACGTCTCATCTCCTGTTCCGCTAACTGATTCTCAAAAAGTTTCTGCTGCTCTAGTGCTTCATCTAATCTATGATCTAAAGCATCCATCCTAGCATTAACTTCTCTGCTAATTTCGGTTTTCGTCTGTTCTATTTCTCTGCTAATTTCTGTTTTCGTCTGTTCTATCTCCTTTCTATTTTCTTTAAACTCTGTCTGTGTTCTCTCTACTTCTTTGCTAATTTCGGTTTTAGTCTGTTCTATTTTTTCTTAATTTCATCTATCCCTTTCGTTTGCTCTAATATCCCTTGCATCATTAAAAACAGTTGTTGAATATTCATATCACTATTCGTATTACTTTTCTCGCCCTCCATCCTAGCTACATCAGATTCTGTGCTCTTTTCCATGCTCCCACCACTCTCTACCGTTTTATCTACTTCAGTGCTTTCATCTACAACATTCCCAGAATTCAGCGTCTCGCCTTCCTTTACTAAGTTTCCGCTACGTAATTTCATGTCCTTTTCACCTTGTGCAGCCATGATTCTCCCAAAATCACACTTACAAATTATATGGACACTCACTTAACCCCCACAAACACAGATTCTACTTTTACTGCTTTCTTTCCACGAATACTTAATGGTTTTCGAGCTCCACGTTGGTGCGACAAATGTAACTGTTCCCTCTCGTCAAAACACTTGAGGAGATGAAAGTTATTATCTTGGGACACATGAATATTAAATAAACTATTTGTGGCTTGCCCGCAAATTGCCACGCAAATAGAAACAATAAACATTCCATGATTCCCCATTTCTCTCTGTAATGTTTGGGCGCCATGCTTACAGTTTTAAATAAAAGTGTAAACCAAAATTTATATTTACTAGCATAGAGACTTATACTTAAATCACAGGGGTAGGATTTTAAATGATTAACCATTAAGTATCTCTTAAGAAAGAAAATTAACGCAATATAAAATACAAATTAATTTATTATACAAAAATGAGTTGAATCGGAAAAGTTTCCTTAAAGCGTGGAGGAATTTATTATTTACTGAATTTACTATTGCTTGCTTTATCTAATTGAAGCTCACCAATTGCAGCTTTCGTTGACGTCATCTGGTTTCCGTGGTTACTCGTTCTCTCCTTCTCGATGTAGAATTTGCTCCATGGACATCCTTCCTTCCTTCTCTGATATGGTACGGGCTATCTGGACTAACACTCCCTACATGCCTAGTCTTTAAATTAGACATTGGCCCTATACTTGTAAAAACTGATCAGCGTTGATCGTATGAGGAGAAAATTCAGAGGTATGAATTTGTCCATATTAGTAGAAATCTCAATCCAACTGAACTATACTATTTATACGGTACAGACTTGTACCAAAATTCCGTAGACTTGAACTAAACATAGTTCTTCGTCCATAATATTTACTGAAAATAACACAAGCCGTAAGCTTGTTTCGTTTCACGTAGATCCGATAACATTACCGCAGCTGAGTACTGTATCGAAGCGATAATACATTGTACAAAAATAACTCTGTCGCGGAGCGACCACACACAGTTTCAAAAATCAAATCACGTCGTTCAAAGTAATTGTTCACAGTAGAAGTAGTAGTGATGGAGTTCACGTAGTTAGGTTATAAGGTCGTAAGGTTGTAAGGTCGCGTTCTCGATGTTGAGAATCAGTATATATCCGAGCTCACCCCCACTCTTGGTAACAGTTCAATCTCAAAACTCATGTACAATGAAGTATCTTATTCGATAGATCGAAGCATCAACGCCCCTTCTCTTCTTCCTGGCCAAGTCCAGAAGGCGTGGCGATGATATAGCTGACCAGCTTGCAAGCCTTGCGCACGGGTCGCTGTTTACTAGCCTTGGTCATAAGATAAACCCATGACGCACGCAAAATCCCAAGCTTCAAGAATAACCCTCCGTATACACAAACATGAGATGAAATGAAAACAACTATGTCTCAACATATTGATCGTATTTACAACATAATGAATTCTTATCCTACATAATATAACAATTTAAATACTAAAACGATGTTATTATATACACAATATGATTCCAAAAAGCCTTGATTACAAATGATTGACGTTGAATAAATATGTTATTACAAATAATTGCCGATGGCGGATAAACTTGATATCAGATGATATCGCGTAAAATGATATTATTAAATTAGTAGGGCTGGAGAAGCCTGGACGGTTACAATGATTCTCGAAGTACAAAATGCGAATGAAATTTACAGGGTCAAGTGGGATTCAACCCCGCCTTCCAAACGCAACTCTATTAAGAGCACCGCACTGAAGCTATGGTACCACGACGACTCCAGCAGATCGCCTTCCAGAAAGTCAACTAGATAGATTACTGCTTCCGCTTCACAAATGCACACATATTCTATCAGTATGCCATCGCTTTTAGCGTTCAGTTCATACCCTAATGAAAGCTCATAATTGGCACGTACTGTTTACATAACCGTATGACAGTTTGATGCATTGTGTAAATGCCTGTCGCATACGGTACATGTTTATGCAAAGGTAATGGTGCAGTGAGTGATTAAAGGCGATTGTTGCTTGATGTATGGCATAGGAGAATAGACCATAACGACACCAGTGACGTTCGGTGGGATGCGTGACAGCATGAAACGTCAGGTGCGACTGACTCACCCGGTATAGATACCCTTTCAGACCGTGTACGCACAATTGTGTGGGTTCGTATTTTATTTTTGTCTGAGCTTATTTGTCGTTTTCTTGGCGCTAGACCGGACTGAAGTGCTTGTGTGGGATACGTAGCATGTACTTCAGCTGTTTTTATTTAGTGCTTGACCACCAGGGGGCTGGAAGAAGAGTTTAAAAATTCAGTTAATCGGTAAGATAGCGGCAAGCAGTAATGCCTGAAGTAAGTATTTATTTATTGCATTCATATTAATCTAGAAGCTTTACTGAATATCAGAATATAATCAATGACGTGTGTAAATTGCTTAGCGAACGTAAATTGTGAACTTACAACATCGTACGTAATACCATGCGGTTTTGAATGTTGATACACACAATTGTGCGGGCTAGGTTTCCCTACATGCAATGCCTGCGGGGGTGCTGGGTGCTGCCACCAAAAGGATTGTGAAAGCAGAACTCGTGTCCTACGTGAGAAATGTAATGTATTATATTTTAATTGTTTAAAATCGTTCCACGCTGTAAACTAGAACATTTGATCATGCGCATGTGTATATTCACATGTACTGAGTTGACTTTTTTATTTTATTTTTTGTAAGTAGTGAAGTAATTACAAGATATTAGAATCATTCCGTATTGACGGTTTTCACTTTACAATGGCGAAAAATGAGAGTATCCTCCTATTCAATACATCATATATTCCGTCATTAGACGGAGCGAATTTGTTTGCTATAGGAGGCCCCATTACCTACTTCGCGGTCACAATCGATATGGGTAGTTTTCGTTACAATGGCTGACGCCCTTTCCCACTTCCAGACAGATTACAGTTGAGAAACTTTTATTTTTATAGAAGGCACATTCTCTACTCCCAGTCAAAATTGAGTTGTGCTGTTATCATTATAATGACCGTCCCCTTTTCTTAATGACAGTCACACCGAGTTGGTTAGTTTCCATTATAATAGCAAGGCCACTATGCCTAATGCCAGTCACATTTTAGATGGGTATATTTGTTTGTAATGGCGGGCACACATGTCCACTCCCAAACACAATCGTTTAGGGGAGTTTTGAACAAAATTGCATGCCCCCTTCATTTCTGCCAGTCAAATCAAGAAGGAAATTATTAATTACAATGGTAGCCCTTCTTTTCTAATGCTAGTTACAAAGGAGTTGGCGACGGATCCCATTCCTACTGCCGGTCAAAATCGATGTGGAGACTAATGATTACAATAGCAGACTCCCTTCTGCTGAGAGTCACTATCGATGTAAAACATTATTTATAATGGCCAACACACAGTTTCTACATCGCTACAAATCGACTTCAATGAATATAGATCGACATACAAAGTATATGCATGTTTACCATATTGCAACCTTCATTTACAGATTAACTGCTGCTAAACAATGCATCATATCGACAAACGGACTGTACCATAAGACGCTTCATTTAGCGGTCTAAATAGCTGGTCTTAAGGTATTTTATCCTGTCTCATCTATTTATGGGTCAAATTGAGTTACAAACCTTGAGTAGGGTGAAATTTGGGTAAGGTTTTCTCACAGAGCGTTACTTTCGGATACTAATGTTACAGCAACAAACATAGAATTTATCTCACATATGTATACTGGGTGGGCCAATGTTCGTGTGGAATTAGATGAATCTATCTTTCATATAAGTGATTCGAATTACGAATTATACGCTTACAAACTGCAAAATGAAGGTATAATCGAGAAATAGAGACAAATCTAACATATAAGGAAAAAAGATACGACGAAACGTCAAGGGACCAAAGTTGTAGATCACTCAAAATTGAACTCAGTTTGGGCCATCCATTTTGTGATACGACTTACCGTTTAGCCGTGAAATACCTCGGAACGAAGGTCTGCACCGACATTAAAATTGCCTCAATATTCCGATATTATTTTAGGGTAAAGAAATGAAATATTTAAAGATCTTGGAAGCTTTCCGGCGATTACAGGCTAAGACATATAATGTTGCCAAATTTGAATTGTCTTGCTCGTCTGGGAAATTGTGCCCCAATCTTATTTTGTGGGTAAAGGGGGGGGGGGGTGAATGCGATCCTTCTCCAACTGCTTTATTACTAGCATTAGTAAAGAGGGACTATCATTGTAATTAATAATTCTCTTCTCGGTTTGACTGGCAGAAGTCAAGGGAGTATGCAATTTTGTTCAAAACTCCTCTAGCCGATTGTGTTTGGGAGTACACATGTGTGCCCGCCATTATAAATAAATTTACTCATCCTAAATGTGACTGGCATTAGGCACAGTGGCCTTGCTATTATAATGCAAACTCACCAACTCGGTGTGACGGTCATTACGAAAAGGGGTCTGTCATTATAACGATAACAGCACAACTCAATATTGACTGGCAGTGGGGAAGTTGCCTGCTAATATAATAAAACTCCTCAACTTTAATCTCTCGGGATGTAGGAAAGGGCGCCTGCCATTTTAACTAAAACTCCCGAAAAGAGATTGTGACGGCGCATTAGGTAATGGGGCCTCCCATTACAATGAGAATTTACCTACTAGTTTGTGAATGGTAGTAGGCAAGTGAGCCTGCCGTTGTCATCACAACTCCGCAACTCGCACTTGAAATTGGAAACAACATATTGGAACCTCCCCCTGCTGTTTCTGGATAACGTTAAGAGACATGAAATTTAAAAAATCTTATTCACTGCATGTACAGTGATTTACTTGATATCCGTATCCAATGTAGAATAGCGTAGCGAAGCACGGGTACATTTGCTAGTTTATTACATGAGAAATGTACATTTTAGTATATTGGGTATATACCGCGTGAAACAATGCAAAATGGCGGAAAACAGAGATTTTAAAGTTTATAGAGCAGTGATGGATATCTTCTGAGGAAGAGGACTTAAAATTTTTCTGCGGTTCGTTTTTTCCACAGGATATATATATAAAATGTAACACTCCTGCCTTAAAAGTTCAAAATAAAACTAATGAATGTTATACATTTTCACGAAGCCTCCTTGGTTTTTTTGCTTCGTATCGACTTCCATGAGCAATGGAAATGATGTTATGATAAGTAACTCCTAAGATGTCCACAACTGTTAAGATTAGAGTAGATATCGGTCCCAAAATAGGAGTGAAGTCTCATGAACACTAAGAACGGTTTTTGAGATTTTCCTACAATCCACCAAAACTAAGAATTTTGAAATGGAATGTAACGTCCTGGTTATTTAATTCTACGTAAAACTGTAGCAAAACCTAAAACTCTCTCTCGCCTTTGGTGAAAACTGTAAACTCTCTCTTACCTTTAGTGGTGCTAATCTGAGGATCCAACCAGCTTCGGGGGGTGACGGCTTTACAGACAACCATGGTGTGTATTATGTGGTGATACCATAGTGATCTTATGAACCCATCAGACGCTACTGTCTGGAAAAGAGCGTAATGGTGGTACTTTCCGCTTTTTTCTCTCATACATCAACCACGGAAACACTTGTCGCTTCACAAATACATGTTAGTATAGTTGCTTGAAATGACAGCTTTAGAGGAGGAAGAACAGTAAGCATAAGATGCAAAAGCATGGCGTTAGAGCCCTGATAGGCCTTGGTCTGCGAAGCGACCATTGCTCAGCCAGAAGACCTGTGAATTACGAGGTGACGTGTGGTCAGTGCGACTACTTATCTCGACCACTATTCTTGGCTTTCTAGACCGTAGTCACAAACTCTTCGTGAGATAGCTCTTCAGTTGTTCTCATGTAGGCTGATTGGACGTAGAATCAGTCCTCAGATTCAGGCAAAAGTCCCTGACTTGGCTGGAGATCGAACCAATGATCTCCCAGTAAGAAGCAGGTTCACTACCCTTAGACTACACGGCCGGCTAGGTATGTCTAAGCTATACTTGACAAATGCTATCAAGAATATGAGCTCTCGGTAGAGGGAGAAATAATGAAATACACCTTCGCCCGTGTTACCAAATCCGGATCTTGGCACTGCCAAGGTCAGCAGTATCGGCATATCGCATGCAGATATCCGAATGGACAACTTTCTTAGCCACATAGTTTCCCACACTTTGCCAAGTTGAAGTTAACTAACGACCAACAAAATAAAGTGTTTCTGTGTTCAATTCTCCACGAGTAAGCAGAGTTTTAATTTTCAGTTTTACACTACTGCTAGCACTATAATCGCAGTAAGAATATTGGGCTAATTTCTTTGCTGGTGGTTTAACGGTGCAGTAATGCAGATGGGTTTCCAGGGGCGGTGCAATACGGAATGGCTAGGGCTGGGAAGGAGACAGCCACGTCTTCAATATTCAATGTTAAAATATAGCCCTGCATTTGCCTGGTCTGAAAGTAAGAAACAAGGGAAAACCATATTCAGTGCAACATATTATCATCATTATTATTCGAACAGGCGTTAAAGAGAATCAAAGAGAAATTTGGAAAGGGAATCACCACTCAAGGAGAGGAAATCAAAGCTCTGAGATTTGCCGATGATATTATTTTATCTGAGTCTGCAAAAAACTTGGAAAAATTGCTGAATGGAACACACTGTCTTGGAGAAGGAGTAAAAGATGAAAATAAATAAATAAATAAATAAATAAATAAATAAATAAATAAATAAATAAATAAATAAATAAATAAATAAATAAATAAATAAATAAATAAATAAATAAATAAATAAATAAATAAAATAACTTGCCCTGACTGGCTGACTGACTGAATGATTCATCATCACAGAGCCAAAACTACTGGACATAAAGAAATGAAATTTTTGGGGTTACTTTTATATTAGAGCGTAGGTGCTCGCTAAGGGAGAATTTCTGGACATTCCGTTGCTAAGGGGGTGAAAAGGGGATGAAAAAGGGGGTGAATTGTTTAAATGAGTATATCTACCTCAAAAACTGCAACGTATTTGGAATCCCCATTAATATAAAGAAGAATGCATTTTTAGTTTTCCGAAAATCCAATTACGGGGAGGGGGGTGAATAAAGGTGAAAAAGGGCTTGAATAACTTTTATGAGGATACTTATATCTCAAAAACTGAAGATATTACAGACATCAAAATTGGTATTTGGAATCTCATTTAAAAATAAAGGAACACGTACTTTTTGGAAAATCCAATTAATAGGGGGTGAACGGGAATGACAAAAGAGGGTGAAATTTTAGAAAGACTACAGTATATCTGCAGTATATCTCAAAAACGTAACATGTTACAGAAGTGAAAATAGGTATTTCAACCTCTTTTAGAAATAAATAAACATGTATTTTTGTTTAAAAACCACGTGGGGGTGGGGTAAAATGGACTGAAAATGGGTGTGAAGTCTTTTTATTTGAATACTGATATTTCAAAAACTGAAGATGTTACGTACGTGAAAATTGGTAATTGGTATCTAGTTTAAAGTAAAAGAAAAATGTATTTTTTGTTTTCCGAAAGTCTAACTCCCGGCAGGGGGGGGGGGTGAAAGAATTGAAAAATAAGTTGAATTATTTGTATGCGGATACTTATATCTAATAAAGACTGAAGTTCTCATAGACGTGAAAATTGGTATTTAGAATTCTTCTTTTCCTTCTTTTGCTACCGCTTTTTCCCACACACGCGGTGTCGCAGGTGCGAACTACGTCGCACATGTGGATTTGGCCATGTTTTATGGCCGGATGACCTTTCTGACACCAGCCCTACATGGAGGGATGTAATCACTAGTGCGTGTTTCTGTGGTGATTGGTAGTGTGGTATGTTGTCTGAATATGATGAGGAGAGTGTTGGGATAGACAAATACACCCAGTCCCCGAGCCAGAAGAATAAATCAGAAGCGATTAAAATTCCCGACCCGGCCGGTAATCGAGCCCGGGACCCTCTGAACCGAAGGTCAGTACGCTGAACATTCAGCCAACGAGTCGGACGAAAACTTATATTTAGAATCTCCTTTAAAAATAAAGAAACACGGATTTTTGGGGGTGAAAATCAACTGTGGGGGGTCCTTTTTTTTGAGGACACATATATCTCAAAAACTGAAGATGTTACAGTTGCGATAATTGGTGTTTGGGAGCTCCTTTATAAACAAAGAAACACGTATTTTTTGTTTTTAGGAAAATTCACTTAAGGGGGAGGATGAAAAGAAGTGAAAAATGCATCCTTTTTTGAGGATACTTATATCTCAAAAAGTGAAGTTTACAGACGTGAAAACTGGTATTTGGAATCTCCTTTAAAAAAAAAAAGGAACACTCATTTTTGAGGGAGATCGATTTAACGGGGGTGGGGTGAAGTAAGTTTTGAATTTTTTCGAGCCCATCGTCGCCATAAGACCTATCTGTGTCGGTGCGACGTAAAGCCCCTAGCAAAAAAAAATTTTTTTTCGATGAGGATACTCGTATCTCAAAACCTGAAGATGTTACAGACATGAAAATTTGAATTTGAAATCTTCTTTCAAAGTAAAGAAACGCGTATTCATTTGTTTTCGAAAAATCCTTTGGAGGGGGGGGGGGTGATTGAATTGAAAATTTAGTTGAATTCTTTGTTTGAGGATACTTATATCTCAAAAACTAAAGTCGTTATAGCCGTGAAAATTGGTATTTGGAATCTCCCTTAAAAATAAAGTAACACGTCTTTTGTTTTCAAAAAATCCACTTAAAGGAGTAGGGGTGGAAAACACTGAAGAAGAAGTTGAATTGTTTTATGAGGACACTTATATCTCAAAAACTGAAGATGTTACAGGCGTGAAAGTTGGTATTTTGAATCTCTTTTAAAAAGAAAGAAACACATACTTTTTGTTTTCGGAAAATTCACTCAAGGGACTGAAAATAATGTAAAAAGAGGGTGAATTTCTAAAACGAGTACCGGTATATCTACAGTATATGTTAAAAACATGTTTCAGACATGGAACTTGGTATTTGGGAAGTCCTTTAAAAATAAAGGAAAACGTTTTCGGAAAAGGCAGTTAACGGGGGTGAAAAGAAGTGGTAGAAGAGTTGAATACTTTTTATGAGAATGCTTATATCTCAAAAACTGAAGATGTTACGCAAGTGAAAATTGGAATTTGGAATCTCCTTTTAAAATAAGAAACATGTACCTTTTAGTTTTCGGAAAATCCATTGAGGTGTGGGTAGGGGTGGGGGAAGGATTGGTAAAAGGGGTTGAATTCTTTTTTTCTATGGGGATACTTATATCTCAAAAACTGAAGATGTTACAGACGTGGAAATTGGTATGTGGAATCTCCTTAAAAATAAAGAAACATGTTTTCTTTAAATTGAGAGAAGACTGTTTATCACATGTACGGCTGTATGTTGCATGGTCATCTTATCCCCAAAAGGCAATACCACAAACGTGGTTTGCAAAGAGTTTCTGGGGTAAATAAAACTGAATTTTCGGTGAGTTTTTATACTTTAGGGATTTTCAGATAATGTCTTAGTACAGTACCGAAGAACGATTACTTTTATCAAATTACGAAATCCACGCGAGCGAAGCCGCGGGTAACAACTAGTAAATAAATAAATAAATATATAAATAAATAAATAAATAAATAAATAAATAAATAAATAAATAAATAAATAAATAAAAACCAAAAGTAATGAAGTGCTGTCGAAATCAGATGGAGCAGTAAATATTAGATAAGGAAATGCAGTCGTAAAGAATGTAAATGAATATTGTTACTTGGGTTGTGGAGTAACTACTGATGGCAGGAAGTAAGAAATACATAACCTCTATATTAGTACAAGCAAGGAAGGCCTTTCTTGTTGTTTGTGACTGGTTTGGTGCAGCTCTCCATGCCATCCTATTCTGAGTTACCCTTTTCATTTCTACGTAACTACTAGATCCTATACCGGGCGAGCTGGCCGTGTGATTAGAGCCGCGCAGCTGTTAGCTTTCATCCGGGGGATGGTGAATTCGAACCCCACTGTCGGCAGCCCTGAAGATAGTTTTCCGTGGATTCTCATTTTCACACCAGGCAAATAACTTAATTAAGGCCACGCCCGCTTCCTTCCCACTCCTACGCCTTTCCTAACCCATCGTCGCCATGGGACCTGTCTGTGTCCGTGCGACGTAAATTCAATTGCATTACTACATTCTACACCTACTTTAATTTGTTATATCCATACCTTGGTCTACCATGACGTTCTTACCTCCTACATTGAACTCAACAAGCCTTTCTTAAGATAATAAACTTGCTCACTTGGAACACTGATATGAGGGAGCTTTTAAAAAATAACTATAATCGGTAAATAAAATGTAAACAGACTCTGGGATGGGTTTAAAGCAATTGTTGAGGAATGTGAAAACAGGTTTGTACCTTTAAAGGTGGTAAGGAATGGTAAAGATCCACTATATTATAACAGAGAACTAAAGAGACTAAGAAGGAGGTGCAGGTTGGAAAGAAAGAGAGTTAGAAATGGGTGTGGAAGTAAGGATAAATTGAAGGAACTTACTAAGAAATTGAATCCAGCAAAGAAGTCAGCCAAGGATAATATGATGGCAAGCATAATTGGCAGTCAACAAATTTTAGTGAAAAATTGAAGAGTACGTACAGGTACTTTAAGGAAGAAGCCGGTTCCAAGAAGGACATTCCAGGAATAATAATTAATGAACAAGGGGAGTTTGTATGCGAGGATATTCACAAGGTAGAAGTATTCAGTCAGTATGTAAAGATTGTTGGTTGCAAGGATAATGTCCAGATAGAGGAAGTGAATAATACTAAAGAAGTATTAAAATTTACCTATGACAATAATGCCATTTACAGTAAGATACAAAATTTGAAAACTAGAAAAGCTGCTGGCATTGATAAGGTTCCGGGGGATTCACTAAAGACAATGGGTTGTGATATAGTACCATATCTGAAGTACTTATTTGATTATTGTTTGCATGAAGAAGCTATACCAAATGCATGGAGAGTTGCTATACTGTAGTAGCCGCTGTGTATAAATGAAAGGGTGATAGACATAAACCTGAAAATTACAGGCCAGTCAGTTTGACATGCGTTGCATGTAAGCTTTGGGAAGGCATTGTTTACGTTTATGTTTAAAAAATTAATAACTGGTTTGATAGACGGCAGTTTTTGTTTAGGAAGGGTTATTCCACTGAAGCTCAACTTGTAGGATTCCAGCAAGATATAGCAGAAATTCTGGATTCAGGAGGTCAAATGGACTGTATCGCGATTTACATATCTAAGATATTTGATAGGGTAGATCATGGGAGACTGCTGGCAAAAATGAGTGCAATTGGACTTGGAAAAATAGTGACTGAATGGGCGACTATGTTTCTAGAAAATTGAACTCAGAGAATTAGAGTAGGCGAAACTTTATCTGTCCCTGAAATAACTAAGAGGGGAATTACTCAAGGCAGTATTATTGGACCTTTATGTTTTCTTATAAACTGCATATCAATGATATGAGTAAAGAAGTGGAATCAGAGATAAGGATTTTTGGAGATAATGTTATTCTGTACAGAGTAACAAGTAAGTTACAAGATTGTGAGCAACTGGAAAATGACCTCTATAATGTTGTGAGATGGACAGTAGGCAATTGGGTTTAAAGTCAGGTTGTGAGTTTCACAAATAGGAAAAGTCCTCTCAGCTTCAGTTACTGCGTTCGTGGGGCGAAAGTTCCTTTTGGGTATCATTGTAAGTACCTATGTGTTAATATAAGGAAAGATCTTTGTTTGGGTATAAATATGATTGTAAATAAAGTGTACAGTTCTCTCCATATGATTTTGAGGGTATTTAGGGGTGTTAGTAATGATGTAAAGAAGATTACATATCTCTGGTAAGACTCCAACCAGAGTATTGTTCCAGTTTATTGGACCCTCACCAGGATTACTTGATTCATGAACTGGATATAATCCAAAGAAAAGCAGCTCGATTTGTTCTGGGTGATTTTCGACGAAAGAGTAGCGTTACAAAAAATGTTGCAAAGTTTTGGCTGGGAAGATTTGGGAGAAGGAAGACGAGCTGTTCGACTAGGTGGTATGTTCCAAGCTGTCCATGGAGAGATGGCGTGAAATGACATCAGCAGACGAGTAAATTTGAGTTGTGTCCATAAAAGTAGGAAATATCCCAATATGAAGATAAAGTTGGATTTCCAGAGGACAAATTAGGGCAAATATTCGTTTATAGGAAGGGGAGTTAGGGATTGAAACAACTTACCGAGGGAGATTATGTTTTGCTATTTTGCTTAACGTCGCACCGACACAAATATGTCTTATGGCGACGATGGGATAGGAAAGGTGTAGGAAGTGGAAGGAAGCGGCCGTGGCCTTAATTAAGGTACAGCCCCGGCATTTGCCTGGTGTGAAAATGGGAAACCACGGAAAACCATCTTCAGGGCTGCCAACAGTGGGGCTCGAACCCACTATCTCCCGATTACTGGATACTGGCCGTACTTAAGCGACTGCAGCTATCGAGCTCGGTACCGAGGGAGATGTTCGATGAATTTCCAATTTCTTTGCAATCATTTAAGAACAGGCTAGGAAAACAACAGATAGGGAATCTGTCACCTGGACGACTGACCTAAATTCAGATCATTAGTGATTGATTGATTGATTGATTGATTGATTGATTGATTGATTGATTGATTGATTGATTGATTGATTGATTGATTGATTGATTGATTGATAGATAGGAATTAGAAAGATATTTTTGAAGGCTTTCTTCTGGAGTGTGGCGTTGTATTGAAGTGGAACATGGACAATAACTAGCTCAGAAAGCAAGATAACAGTAGCTTTTAAAATTACAGAAGAATGTTGAAGGTCGTTTGAATAGATCGAGTCAAGAATGAAGAGATACTGAATCGAATTTATGAGAGGAGCACGTTTTGGCGAAATTTGTCCAGAAGAAGAAGAAGATGATTGAACACATCTTAAAACCACGAATTTTTCAGTTAATTTTTGATGTAAATATAGGCGTTTTAAGAACTGTAGGAGTGGACGAAGGTATGAATATGGCGAACATATTAGAGTAGAGGTGGGAAGTAGCAGTTACGTAGAAACGAAGAGCTTAGCACAGGATAGCTGCATCAAATGTCCATGGACTAATAACCCAAACAACAACAACGACAACAACAACAACAATATTATTATCAATATTATTATTATTATTATTATTATTATTATTATTAGTATTAGTATTAGTATTAGTATTAGTATTAGTATTAGTATTAGTATTAGTATTCAACACCCTTTCAACTAATATGTCAAAGTGCTGAGGGATAGCCCCAAAAGAGCCAATAAATTTAAAGAACCAAATGTCCTATACATAAACACTCCTAAATACCAATTAGCTGTGTGGAGATCGAACTCCGAAGAACAGAAGACGTACACCAACTATGCTACCCAGCCGGCCTATTTCAGTATTCTCACGGAGGTGGGATACCACTCCCCGCCAAATACCGTTATTGCAAAAAAATTACCTCAAATACACTTACATCTGAGAATGATGAAGAATGAAGAATTCCTAATAGTAGGGTACAGTAACCAATTTTAACAAAAACTAAAGAGTGTGGCTGAAACAACATGTAGATGTAAATTTTGAAAATTATAACAAGAATTTGCCTTTGAGAATTTAACCTGTGCTTCAGTACAATCAGAGACAAAAATGAAAGAGACATGTTGGGAAAATAAGCGGGAGGATACAAAAATAAATCCTACAACATAACCTATGCCTACAATATATGCCCACTGGAAAAAAGATCTATTGGACATCCGATGAAAATATGGACTGTGACCGTATCGGATCGTATGGTCTAATACTTGGTTGAAGGTTGATGAATTCACTATAAGCAGCCATTTTTAGTTAAAATCTCGCCGCTTCCATACTGTAACTGCTATTAATGAGATAGACTTCGGTGGAACCTACAATTTGCTCTACCGAGCTCGATAGCTGCAGTCGCTGAAGTGCGGCCAGTATCCAGTATTCGGGAGATAGAAGGTTCGAACCCCACTGTCGGCAGCCCTGAAAATGTTTTTCCGTGGTTTCCCATTTTCACACCAGGCAAATGCTGGGGCTGTACCTTAATTAAGGCCACGGCCGCTTCCTTCCCACTCCTAGCCCTTCCCTGTCCCATCGTCGCCATAAGACCTATCTGTGTCGGGGCGACGTAAAGCAACTACAAAAAAAAAGCAATTTGCTCTAGTCTGTGGCAAGAAACAACAATACTGCAACCATCAAGAGAAAGCAACAGGCGAAGAAACTACGTAGCTTCGTCAAAGAAAGCACCAATTCTATACAGAGTTGTAAAATTTACACCAATACCTTAGTATGAATCACCGTTTGCGGTCATTCATGATTGAGTTAACTTCGCTTAAATTGGACGACCATGACCTTCACAGGGTGTTCTGCACTAATGACCTCACGTGAAGGGGACATGTGTAGCCTGACATACATGTCCACTTAAGTGCATGTCATATGCTGGTCTTGCTAAACACTTGTGTGTTATTACTAGAGAGTGCTCATTACATACCTGCCTGCCTAGGTGATTGTGAGTAGTCGGGATTTGGCAGCTGTTCCTTAGAATTCTTGGCATCAGTTTAATTGTCACTTATAAAACCACTGGATTTCCAGAAGTAACAATTGAGAAAAACTGTCAATAGTAAACAGTTCATGTGGAAGTTCTTCAAAGTTTTAACAGGAGAATTGTGAACTACCGAGTTTCATTACAGGATCAGTACAACTGTTTTGTCTCAATACATGTTTTTCAAAATATATACTTTTTGAGTCTGGGATTCATGCTGTTCCAACATATACCCTAAAATGACAATTTTTAAAGCCTACTTTATTTCTTTCAATGATTTATCACTCTGTAGAAGACATTAATACATGCCTAGAAGTCAATTTATGTTGTTAGCTTATTACTGACAATGAAGGACCAAGCGAGGTCCTAAGTAATATAAAAAAATTAGTATTTACAAATGTTAATTTCATTTCACATGTTGTCGGGATGAGTGGCTCAGACGGTTGAGTTATGTATTATATATGATACGTCTGGGACTAAACCAAATCTTGACATTTACACCGGGCAGCCACCTATACCTTGCAGTAGAAGACACAACAATTACAAACATAAAACGGAGAATGGATCATGTATGATACAAAAAATCACGACAATTTACACTAATTGTCTAAGCTAGAAAAACACATAACGTATCAATGTGATACATAGGGTCTCTACAGGTTAAATTTTACGTGTAGTTCAAACACGTTTAAGGACGGACACTTTTTACGTTCCATCTGCGATAAAAATATTAAAATACAAATTAAACATTCCAGTCCTATTTGACATAACGTAAAATGAAACGAGGAAAGTGATGAAGTTATTGGATTTTCAATCAAGCGTCAACTTTAAGAAATTGCTTCTCAAAAAGCAGTCATGGTTTTGGGAACATAAAATTATGCACTTTCTAAACAAAACATAAAATATCCTAATAATGTACATTCTGTTATAAGTTGGATTCGATCAGTTGACGGGTTTGTGAGAAACAACGTCTTAAAGTTGAAGCATGGTTGAAACACATTTATAAATGGACATTTCTTGCGTTCCAACTGCGATAAACATATTAAAAACTAGTAGTTAACCGCGGCTTCGCTCGCGTGGATTTCGTAATTTGATTAATGTAATCGTTCCTCGGTACTGTACTAAGACATTATCTGAAAATCCCTAAAGTATAAAAACTCACCGAAAAATTCAGTTTCATTTACCCCTGAAACTCTTTGCAAACCACGTTTGTGGTATTGCATTTAGGGGCTAAGATGACCCTGCAACATGGAACTGTTACATGTGAGAAACAGCCTTCTCCCAAGTTGAAAAGAACATGTTTCTTTATTTTTAAGGAGATTCAAAATACCAATTTCCACGTCTGTAACATATTCAGGTTTTGAGATATAAGCATCCCCGTAAAAAATATTCAACTCCTTTATCAGTCCTTTCCCCACCCCACCCAGACCTCAATGGATTTTACGAAAACAAAAAATTACATGTTTATTTTCTATAGGACATCCCAAATACCATATTTCACGTATGTAACATCTTCAGTTTTTGAGATGTAAGCATTCTCATACAAAGAATTCAACTAAATGTTCAATTCAATCAATCCCCCTTAAGTGGATTTTTCGAAAACAAAACATTTTTTTTAAAGGAGATTCCAAATACCAATTTTCACGGCTGTATCAACTTAAGGTTTTGAGATATACGGTAAGTATTGTACCGGTTACGACCTGTACATAAGTATTTATTGAGCATAAGTTACGTTTATTTACCACGCATAATGTTCCGAGAGCGCCTGGTTTGTTTACCAGCAGCGAGGACCAGCTAGCGAGTGTATGACGACTGTGAGCTGTGACGTAGCCACAGGGGCTAGCTAGACCGCCCGCTCGTCTCAACACGTGTTACCAGCCTTGACTGGTATTTTCTGGATTCCATGTCACTTGTTCTAGAGAGTTCGATGGAGAAAATTTTGAAATTTCTATAATAATGATGCTAGCGAGTCGAGCGATATGTCATCTTGTTTGGGATCACCTAAACGTCCCAATGCTCGAGTTTCAAGCAAATCCATTGAGGGATTCGGGAGATATTAAATCAAACCGTATTATGACGTGGACGTCCCGAATCGAATATAAGGAGGACCTCCTGTAGCCTATTCACACAGTCTCAGCTGAGTAGTCAGCGGGGACACTCTTGCTGCTACTATCATCGTGGAACTCTGTCATTATACAAGTGTGGGAAGACGATTCTTCCAAGTACTATAAAGTGGACTCATAAGACTACGAGTGTTGTAGAAAATTTTCTAAGTCTTCGTAATTGAACTTAGAATATTTACAAGTGTTAATTGAATGGACTTGTATTATTTACGTGCCTTCGAGACTGAAACTTTTCTAAGTGTTTGGACTTGTATTATTTACGTGTCTTCGAAGCTGGAATTTTTCTAAGTGTGCGTGAAATGGACTTGTATTATTTACGTGGAGTATTTGCGACTGTTGAGGAACTCATCCTTCTAATAGACAGTGATTGATTAACATTGCTAGTGATGAACTTTAACTTTCCAACGGCTTTAAACGAAGTTAGGATTTCACTTACATTTACTCAAAGACTTGTACATTTGCCAGTGTTGGTTTAAAAGACTTATAAATTTCGTCAGTGAATTTACTTATGTGGAAGGACTTGTGTTTCCGTTAGTGGTCACTCAAAGACTTTATGAATTTCACCAATGATTAACTTTAAATATATTCAAACTTCCAAGTGAATGGACTTGTGTTTTTCATTCGAGTTTAGGCAAAGACTTGCACCTTCGCCAGTAATGAACTTTGAGTTTAACTATAATTTCACAAGAAGGGACTTGTATTTTTCGTTGCCAAAAGTTATTCAGGGACCAGGATTTTCCTAGTGATTGAACTCAAAAATTATTAATACCACTCATATCGTTTTAGGAGTGTTGGAAGTCTTGATGTACAATTATCAAGAACTCTGCTTATAAGTTGATCATCCAAGATTTTCATGGACTCAGTGCTACTAGTGACCTTGGGAACATCAATCCTCTCAGTCTCATTGGGCTGAGGTTGTACATGCCTATCTACAACATCGCCTGGATCACCGGGGTTCAACCCGGGCCTCAGAGTTCGAGACATCTGTACTTGCCGTCAATCCAGACAGTCCAGCTGCCTCTGTCTGGAGTATCTGGAGTCCCTGGAATCCCTGGAGTCTTCTGGAACGTGCTTCAACCAGCTTGGCTTGGTGAGCTGGAGAACCCGAGCCATACTATTGGAATACGAGGAAGACAATCCATTTCTACTTAGAGGTGATGTGCAAATTCATGATTTATTTGAATAAACTCTTGTGCAATCAGAGCCAAAGTTTTTCTGTAGATAGGACCCTACCTCCTGTACCGAGCCCTAGCTACAATTAATCCAGTTTTTCGCCCCGAGAACTATAGTCATGCTACTTTAAAATTTAATTTGAGAGTCGGGCTCTTTTACTGGTACAGTATCCTCATAAAAAGAATACATATACGTACATTTTCATTTAATCCACCCCCTAGTGGATTTTTCGAACAAGTCTTTCTTTACTTTGAAAGAAGATTCCAAATACAAATTTTCATTTTTTACATCTTCAATTTTTGAAATATGAGGTTCTTCATAAAAACAATTCAACGCCTTTTTCACCCCACCCCCGTTAAATTGATCCCCCTCAGAAATGCGTGTTGATTTTTAAAGGAGATTCCAAATATCAGTTTTCACGGCTGTAAACTTCTGTTTTTGAGATAAAAGTATCCTCATAAAAGAATTAATTTTTCACCTCCTTTCACCCTCCCCTTAAGTGAATTTTCCGAAAATACGTACGGGCTTAGCCGCGCTCCTCCTCTTGGCAGTTTTACGGACAGATGCCCTTCTTCACTAGATAACCCTCCTCCCTCCCTACTATCTACACCGTCGCTAAGGCTTTACGTCTCTATTCGACGCGTGACCTCTCCTCGAGAACACAATAAAACATGTTAGTTAATCAATCCTGTTACAGAGAACCGGAAAAATTGCATTGTGCTGTGCTCCTCTACCAAGAGCAACTTTTTTAAATTTTTAGAACATACTCTGTTGTTATCTTACAGTAATGATTTGGAATACTCAGCATACATTCCCTATCGTTTTCTGAACAAAAAAACACCATCGCTAAGGCTTTACGTCTCTAACCGACGCATGAAGAAAATCGCAATTACATGCAACAGAAAAAACTGTATTGCAGATTCGATCACTGTTGAATGTCAGATTAAAGAAAGAAAAGTTCTAGAAAAAAAGCTTATATATTCGAACCCCGTTCTCTCTCTCTGCTATGGAATCGAACACTTTTTATCACTCTGATTAGTGGTAGAATAAAAATACCAACACATAACTACTTTAAAACATCTCTTTATATTACTGTAATGGATTCGAACACTAATCACCCTGTTGAATGTCAGATTAAAAAGAAAATCTCTACAAAGAATATGGATTCGAACCCCCGTTCCGTCTGTCATGGAAATGAAACCTTATTCCTCTGATTAATGGTAGAATAAAAATACCAACACATAACCACTATAAAAAAATCTCTTTCTATTACTGTAATTGATTCGATTATCATTAGAACAATACATATATCACATGGATTTCGAACCCTGTTCACTCATTTTTTCGTCAGAATAAAAATCTCGAATACATGAATCTCACTGGATAAATGCAAGGATAAAAATACCTCGCTCCTTACTTCGTATGCTGTCCACACATTTACCGTAAAAGAATTACATACATGGAATAGAACACTGAAACTCTCTGATGTGTAAGATAACAACAGTCTATAACAAACGCACTACTTCATTAATGATATACGCTCACAACACTCTCTATTGTAAAACTGAACACACACACACAAATATGAAAATGATGGTAGGACAAGCTAAAGCTATGAGGTAGCCCCTTACACACATCACTACGCACAAAAACACACACGTGTTTTTATTCTACCACTAATCAGAGTGATAAAGGTTCGATTCCGTGACAGAGAGAACGGGGGTTCGAATCCATATTTTTTCTAGACCTTTTTAAAATCTGACATTCAACAAAGTGATTAGTGTTCGAATTACAGTAATAGAAAGAGATTTTAAAAGTAATTATGTGTTGGTATTTTTATTCTACTATTAATAAGGATTCGATTCCATAACAGAGAGAATATGGTTCGAATCTATATATATTTAGAAATTTTATTTCTTTAATCTGACATTCAACAGAGTGATCAGTGATAGAATCTATATCTGTAATACAGATTTTTCTGTTGCATGTAATAGAGATTTTCTTCATGCGTCAGTTAGAGACGTAAAGCCTTAGCGACGGTGGTTTTTTACTGTTCAGAACACGATAGGGAATGTATGCCGACTATTCCAAATCTTTACTGTAAGATAACAACAGACTATGTTCTAAACATTAGAAAAAGTTGCTCTTGGTAGAGGAGCACAGCACAATGCAATTTTTCCGGTTCTCTGTAACAGGATTGATTAACAACATGTTTTATCTTGTTCAGGAGTAGAGGTCACGCGTCGGATAGAGACGTAAATCCTTAGCAATGATGTATATAGTAGAAGGATGAGGAGGGTCATCTAGTGCAGGAGGGCATCTGTCCGTAAAACTGCCAAGAGGAGGAGGAGTAGGAACGCGGCTAAGCTCGTCGGAGGAGGAGGAAGAGGGGAATGAGCTGACCTCCCTAACTTTAAGGAGGAGGAGGGATTAAGCTGACCTCCGTCCACGTAGTTATGACCTGTCAAGATGACAGCTGTCCGGATGGCAACTGTCAAAAAGCACATGGATTTTAATTTCCGCGCCCACGTGGTTAGGAAATGTCATCTTGACAGCTGTCAAAAGCACTTGGATTTCAAATTCTGCGTCCCCTACGTCCTTAAGATGAGAGCAATGAGGTTAGGCCCTCTTAAGATGGTAGCGCTGTGGTTAGCAACGTTCACTTGTTCAAAATCCGCACCCACGTGGTTAGGACCTGTCATCTTGACAGCTGTCAAAAAGCACGTGGCTTTGTTTGCAAACAATAGCACGTGGGCATGACGTCACGGTCACATGGTCATGACGTCATGATGTAAATGACCTTGGCCGGGGTCAATGACCTAGGGTGCTGACTCAGCAGAAAACATGTTGACGAAGACCCTTGGGTTAGCATATGCGCATTATTAGATGGAACACTACCTTTACTAGACTCACGGGCGCCGGAATTGGAGCGATTATTATTATGGCTATGTACTAAGGAATGGTGTTTTGCACCACAATGTTTAGAGGAATTTAGAGAATTACAATTATTTAATAGATAATTCTCAGGTGAGCAATTGAAACATCGCTCATTTGTTGGAAGCATTTTCCTAATATCATCTATGGACAATGACTTAAATTGTGGGCAATGATTCAAAATGTAGCTTTTAGAACATCATGCACATTTAGAAGATTTAGATTGTGCAGTTAAAACCTGAGTTTTTGGAAAGGATTTAAACTTAGAAGACTTCTGAGTACGCTGAGGTTTATTAACCGAACTAAAAGGTTGGTTGCTCATCTGAAAAGCAACAGCTGAAAAATCTGACACCTTTGTTTAAAAACTGGACTATCGCATTTTAAGTAAATACTTGTAAGCTAGGAATTTCAAGTTCCCAAATCTTTAGTGTATTTGGATCAAATTTGGAAGAAATTAAATACTCTAAGGAAGTGTCCCAGTATTGAACTGGTTCATTTAGTGTTGATCAGGTCGTAAATACACTTTATTTTTGTAACAATTCATTCAATTTTCATATTCATAAACAACTTTTATTCACAATCAAAACATGTTAACATCAGACCACAGAATACTCAAAAAAACCAATGAGTAAAGGAACAAACATTGCCAACTTTAACATCTACAAATATCTCGGCATACTCCCACCTAATTTACAATTTTCTCAAAATTGGGAATTATCAAAACATTGAGGGTAACTGAACAAGGGATGCCAAGTGGATTCTTTCTCCCCTGTCTCATGAAATCAAAGATTTAGCCTTTTAGGAGGAACCGAATTTCTTCCTGCTCTTGTTCCTAATTCTTCAGGGGATTTAGTCACATCCTCTTCCTTGAGCTGGGCTTTTGTTTGGGAACACTGGATGCTAGAATGGAACTCCAAGGGGTACACACTCTGTAGAGGACGCACATCGGTACCACTGCTGGTCTTTATTTCAACCACCCGGACTCTTCTATCTCGCCCTGGAATGAGATGCTCAATTCTTGCCAAAGGCGAATCCATCCTCTTTCGATTGTCCGATCCTATTATTACCACCTAACCAACTATAGGCGTCCGAGTTTCACGTTGTTTTGTCCAAGTTAACTGTCCCAGCTACTCTGAACGGAAACGTCTTCTTAGCTCTTCTCTCAGTCTTCTCAGATACCGAATTTTCCGAGTGATGCTTGCAGACTCAATGCAGTCCAAGTCAGGCACTCCTGTCTCTCGTACTTCTTGTAGTAGCATTGATGGAGTTACTGGAATAGGATCTTTGTTATCTTCAGCAGTATATGTCAATGGTCTTGCATTGATCACTGCTTCACAGTCAATAAGTACAGTCTGAAGTTCATCCCAAGACAATGCGGCCTTCCCCAGCATCTTCCGTAAAATTTGCTTCACCAGGCTCACTAATCATTCCCAGAAGCCTCCCCACCACGACGCCGTAGGTGGTTTGATCCTCCAAATTATATGTTCCCCGGTGCTGTATGTAACAATTTGATCCCAATCTAACTTTTCCATAGCATTACATGTTCCTCGAAAATTTGTGCCATTATCACAGAGGATAAGTTTAGGTCGACCACGCCGTGCGATGAAACGCCTCAGTGCTCTTATGAATGCCTCAGTTGACAGAGACGGAACTAGTTCCAGATGGACAGCCCGGTAGCAAGCACACGTAAATAGGTCAGTCCATGTCTTTGATGTACCAGGAAGATACAAAGGTCCTGCAAAATCTAACCCGATGACTTCGAATACGGCTGCATCCTTAACTCGAAGATCAGGCAAAGGAGGGGACTGAGTGTCAAAGTCTTTTGCTTGAAAACGTCAGCAAATAACACATTTGTTGATGATTCCTCTCGCAAACTGGCGTCCTTTAATGATCCAGAATCTCTCGCGCAACAAATCTAGAAAAGTTGCTGGACCGGGATGATTATTTTTACGATGCACTTCCTCCGCGTACCTTTGACCACCGGATGTTCGGGAGGCAGCAAGTCTCTGATCATCTGGGGATTAGAAGGACTCTTCCTGAATGAGCAGAACAATTTTATCTTCAGCTGCAGCTACTTCACTTGTCGACAACGGACCTCTTCTTTTAATTTCAGTGCGTCGACAGTTGTAGAGAAATCTGAAGGTCCATCCCACCATCCGCACAATTTGTTCATATTTGCTGAACCGGTGATACAGCCACGTAGTATTGTGAGTGACTGCAATAAGGTTATATTCGTTTGCCACTACATAACTTATGTGAGATTCAGGCCAGTTTTCTTCTCCTTCAGCAAGCCACTTAGGCCCTTTCCACCATTCGGATTCGAGCAGTTGCGCGACGGTACATCCTCTTGAGGGTAGGTCTGCGGGGTTCAAATCGCCTGGTATGTGTCTCCAGCTTCGTACATCAGTGAGTTCCCGTATCTCCTTCACTCGATTCCTAACAAATACAGTCTTGTCTTCATTGCCAAGAATCCAGGCTAGCACAGTGCTTGAATCGGTCCAACAATGAACAGGGACTTCTTTCCAATCTAGGCTTTCTTGAACTTATTTCAGTAGACGAGCTCCAATGAGAGTTCCTAATAATTCCACTTGAGGAATGATCAGGCGCTTAAGCGGTGTTACTCTTGCTTTGGCTACCGCTAATCGAATGTGTACCTCTCCCTGTTAACCGCTCCTGATAAAGACAACAGCTGCATATGCATTCTGACTTCCATCACAGAATACATGCAGTGAGATATCCTACTCGCTGCTGAGGTGGCGCATCATCTCGATTTAAGTGAGGCACGTCATTCAACCACCTCTCAAAATGTCGTCGAGTATCTTTGTATCTGGTCCATAACTCTTGAATTAACATTTTCAACCTTATCGTTACTGGAACGGTTACTCCAATCGGATCAAAAATGCGGTGAACTATTGAGAGAATAGCCCTTTTTGTCAGATTTTCCATTTCCACGATTTCTCCCACCAATCCATATTGACCTTCAAAGTGTCATCTCGATGATTCCACATAATGCCAAGCAGTGTAGACTCCTGGGGAGAGTTGTCTCTGGTCCACTCGCACCCTCGAAGGTCGAACCCGGCCCTCGCCACGATGGTCTTCGAAAGATAAACGAATTCCTCTACTTCTTCTGCTCGATCGAGGCTTGTCACTAGATTGTCAACATTAAAATTATTCTTCAATGATGCCGCAGTTTTTGCCTCCTTTGGATCAGTTAATTCCATACATTTTTCTAGGTGGAACCCAATAACTGCTCCAAGAAGAAACGGACTAGTGGTAACACCGAATACCACTCTGGCATGACGAAGGACTTGTAGGTCTTTCTCATTTTCTTCATACCACAAGAACTTCAAGTAGTCTCTCTCCTCTGGGTGTATTCTTATCTGCAGAAATGCCTTTTTTTATATAAGCTGTGATACCTATCCTCCGTTGTCGAAACTTCAAGAGCAATTCTGGTATGATTTCAACGAGGTTCGGTCCTTTTTCAAGGCAGTCGTTCAGTGATGGGAAACCTCTCTCTTTCGCCGACGCATCGAACACGGGACGCACTTTGGGAGTTGCACTAGTTCCCTTCAATACCGGGCGGTGGGGAAGGTAGTGTCCTGTAGATAGATCCATTGCACCATCGACAATGCCTTCTTTCACCCAGTCTTGTAAGATGGTATCATAATCTTCGTAGAATCCACGCTTTGCCTTTAATTTTCGGGTAATTCGAACTAATCTGCCTTCTGCAATCTCTCAATTGGTTTGAAGGTCTGGAACATCTCTCCTCCATGGAAGACGTACCTCATACCTGCCATCTACAAAATTAACCGTATTTTTGAAATATCTGAGTGATGACATCCTCTTCTCCTCCTTTGTTGCATTCTCTACTGGATTGGTGATCCCAATGGTCTCCATTTTCCATAGATCAGATAGAGGTAGTTGAGTAATACTGAGTGCAGTGACTGTATTCGCAATACTTGCATGCTGGGCTAGATCGTTTTTTCCTATGCTGCATACTTCCTTCTTCTTTCCCGTTACCGTCCATCCTAAACGGATTTCAATGGCAACCAGTCCAGAAGGTAGAGTCTTCATTTTGCCCGTCCACAACTTTCCCGCGATGTCAGAACCTATCAAGATGTCAATCGGAGCCCAAGAATCTCGTTTACATCGGAATGTGTTCTCCCAGTAACTCTTCCCTCACTTCCTGCCTGACTTCTACTGATGGAAACGCAGCTGTAATTGTTATCTGGTCTAACGCTATGAAGTTGCATGCAAAGTCATTACATAAGCTGAGTAAGTGCACTTTATAGCATCTGTGCTTGACTACCTCTGTTAGCTTACCACCAAAAAGAGAGTGGATAATGTTTTCTTCTCCAATTGGAAAGTAGTTGATTTCTTCGGCCAAACTACTAGAAATGTACGAACGTTGGAACCCACTGTCTATCAGTACCCTGGCCTTCCTGATTTTGTCACCATTCTTTACATAAACTAGCAGAGTCTGTAGATAGACCTCCGTTTGGGAGCTAATTGTCAAATTGTTATCAACAGATGAAGTATTGAACAAGGCAACCTTCTCGTTTGCTCTCAGGATGGCTACCCTCAATACATTCTTTCTCTTCCACTTGGTACTTCTCAACAGAGGGGCATAATAATGGCACATGCAGCCCACGACAAACAACACACCGTGCTCGACATTGCTGCGCAGAATGGCCTGCTTTGGTACAATAAAAACAGCGCCTAACTTTAAACAGAACCCCTTTCCTATCTTCAAGTGACTTTTTTTGTGCATGGAGGCATTCTGTTGAATAATGATTCACCCCTTTACAAAATACACACTTCTGAGAGTCAGATTCAATTCCGAGAGTAGCAAGATCGATTGCAGAGGCAAAATTAACCTTGTCCTTATCATGTGATTTCCCCGGATTCTTAGCCTGGCTATAGGAAAGGGACTGATTATTTGCCATTGCGACTCTCTCCTCCCCTTCTACTCCTCTTTTCAAAAACAACATTAAGTTATCCATTTGCTCCTGCAGTGTCCTATTGGGTTCATTGGAACGTTGCCACACCTTCAATATGTCTATGGGCAGACACGATTCTATTAGCGGAAACAATAATGCGGCATAATTATCCGAGAAGACATTGAATGCCTCTAGTGCCCGTAACTGAGTTTCTGGTTTGTCATAAAAAATATTGAATTTGACTGCCTTCTTTTCCAAAACCAAACTTAGTAGCTCCAGAACATAATACTCGATAAGGTGGTCATTACTCCCAAATTTATCCTTAAGTGCTTGAATAGCCCTTCCGTAATTTTCACCTGAGGGAGGAAAACTCATAACAACAGCGTGTGCTCGTGAATTTTCTTTCGTAGCTTGAATCAAATACTGAAACGTTTCCTCCCTACTTAACGACTGACTCTCGTCAATTTGTGAGAACTGTGACGAGAATGATATCCAACCAGCTATTTCCCCCTCGTACTTATTTCATTCCAATTTCGGTAGACGAAGAGATATTTCGTTTCCCGAACGATCACCAACAAAACTAGATGAAGTATGGGCAGCACTATTCATTGTGATCAAATCAGAGGCCTTACATTTAATGCTGTGGTAACGTAAGGTATACTCCTCTGATTTCTTCATTTCTGCCATCATCACTTCTTCAATCTCCTCTTCCTTTGTTTCAGTACAGATGTTTTCACATATCTAACTGTCCAGTTCCGATAACTCGTGTCTTCTCTCTTCGAGCACTAGAAAACGCGCACTTATCAATTGTAAATCTGCATCCCTCTGCGTCACTAGTTCGTCTATAGCATTGCAATCTTTCGTGAACAATGTGCGGATAACACCTCTTTCCTTAGTTACTTGTGTAGACACCATGATTACGATGTACGAATGTAAACAACAGGATACGGTATACTGGATATACAGACACAGTTATACTCGCTATCAAATTATAATTCAACAAAGTCTACATTAAGTCTTCTCACGGTCGCCATATGTAGATTAGGTCGTTAATACACATTATTGTTTGTAACAACTCAGTTTTCATATTCATAAACAACTTTTATTCATAATCAAAACATGTTAACACCAGACCACAGAATAATCAAAAAACCCAATGAGTAAAGGAACAAACATTGCCAACTTTAACGTCTACAAATATCTCGACAGTTAGTTTTGTTAAAGCCTTAACAAGCAACTCTACATTATCCAGTAGTTCTCGAAATGTTTGTACCATATCTGCCTTGGTGGAGGGCAAGTTAAACAGAGCTTGCACGTGTCGCTGGATTCTTAAGTGAGGGCTTCCATATCGCTCTGTTTATAAGTCCAGGGCAATAGAATAGTTGTCACGAGTGAGACTTAAAGTCTCAATAAGCTTCAAGGCAGACACTTGAACCTTAGCCTACAAGGAATACAAAGCCTGCCCAATAGCCACTCATAGCTGTCCGCCCTGTGTATGCTACATTTGCCGCTAGAGGCGCTGCAATTCAACCTCACATGAACACCTCGATTGGCGGTATTTCTACACGTTGTATGCTTACTGGTGACGTTTACTACGAAAGTTGAATGTTAATATCGATAGAAATAATGAAACTCAATAATGATTTTGTTTTGTCCGAATCCTTGGCTGAATGGTCAACCTTGAGGCCTTCGGTTCAGAAGGTCCCGGATTCGATTGCCGACCGAATGGGGATCATAATCACGTCTAATTAATTCTTCTGGCTCGGGGACTGTTGTTTGTGTTTGTTGATATAGTGATTACTAGATATCGGATTTTAGGTGCTAAAATGTTATTCTAGCTGCCTAAAACAGACTCTCAAATAGGCTCTACAATATTTTTAGGCAGCTGCAGTTCTACGTATCTTAATATGCATTATTTAAAACACCATGTTGATTTTGCTAAATTGATAATAATTCGTTGTGGGGAAATATAAAACAAGTTTCACTCACCTCTTGCTGCAAACGTCGCAGAATATAATTTTACCATCCGATGTGAAACGGATAATCTCTTGTAAATTGAGGATGAATTGGATCCTGACACTTTCGACTTAATTTACACACTGACCAAATGGGAAAAAAGTATTGTTAAAATACGTCAATCATATTACATTGGTGTACTGCTGCGTTCAGTTTTGTAAACAAGTAAACAAGGCTCTAGAAATAAAGTTCCTGGAACTAGTTTCCATGAATTCCCTTGCTAAGAGCTAGCTAGGGAATTATGAATTAAAGCAATAACCAGACAAGGTATGGTGTAGTAAATACGCAGACAATGTGGCGGCAAAAATTAGGTTACTTATTATTATTGTTCCTGTTCTGATGATAATAATTCCCCTATTCTGTTGTGTAAGTGGTACCAAGGATAAGTTATGGAACCCTAGTGACCGCTCCGTCGAGTGCTGCAATGATATATATTGGAGGGCATTTGGTAAGAGTTGTCGAAGACCACATGCCATGTCAAGAGTGTGTTGATAAAATGAGTAGTATCCAGAGTCCGTCTCCACTGACGTCATTAATAAAAATCAAAGACAGTGGTGGTCTCACGTCTCAGGTATCCAAAGCCAAGTTTTGTTTCACTGCTGATGAAACTGGGGCGAGTAAGGGACGAAATTTTATCGGTAACGCTGGGCAGTCCAAAAATAGCACAAACATTAACCGAAATACTGTTGCCTCGTGTTGCTAAAATCCTATTCTACAGTGTGGGAAAAGTTATCATCCTGAGGAACAAAGCAGAATAATACTGCAGAAGTTTCTGCACCCCTCTGTCACTAACTACGCAAATGGCATGAGAGATGAGTATCGCCGAGAATACTTCTCGAGAAGAAAAACAGTTTATGAGAAGAAAATATCAAGGAAAATAGTTAAAGTCGTTCCTTTTCACTGAAAATCTACGGTGCGGTAGTAAAAATATCTAGTTGAGCCCTTATATACTTTTAAATGCCAGACATAAATTTCGACAGTGTTATCTGATATGAAAATCCACAGCTGAATTGAATTCCTAGGGGTAAAAGGTGAACATTTATTATTTTCTACTTCATTCTGCTCAGTAACGTATATAATATACAGGAAGTATAGTGTAGAGATAAGTTTGTGCTGGTTTTAACTCCCGTTACCAATGCTACCAAGTGCTGATGTGAGGTGGTATACTAGCGCTGCAGCGGTCAAGACGCGCAATGCCAGGCGGACACTGTTTCTGAAGAGAGCACTGAGAGTGAGCAGGCTTTGTATTCCTTGTAGGCTAAGCTTGAACAGAGGAACGAAGATAATGCAATTTTTGAATGTTGGGAAGCGTTTCATTTTTGTTGACTAAAGAGTCAAGTAATACAAAAAAAGGATCCCATTCTTCTTCTCTTCCATCAAAATGTGGAAGTTGTATTTTAGGTAGAGAGACTTGGGCAGAAATATTGGGAGGTTTCAGTAAACCGGAATTAATAGTGGAGTTCGATAAATCTTCCTGTTTTAAAGTTTGAGTAACTTGCCTAATAATTTTCCCAGCCTGGGCGTGACCTTAAAAAATATAAGTTATCCACCTCGTCCCTGTCCACTACCTGCTCGGGAGACTGAATTTCCAGATTAGTCTGAGTTTCATCATATCGACTACAAGCTGCCTCATAATTCTTTAACCTTTGAACGAAATTGTCAATATTGCTAGTTTCATCTTCCCATGTGGAAAATAACTTACGGAACAAATTGAGTTGACCTTTGTAAGCAACGCAAGCTCGAGTATGTTTGTCCTCAGGCAGCATTCTGGCGTCCAGAACAACTGGGGCAACTGAAAGATGCATCGGCAACTAGTAGTAGATGTAACTCATAAGAAAAACCTGAAACAGTTACAAATTGGAATTAATATTGCTCCAATAACAAAATCTGTGACCGGACGAGTTGGTCGTGTGGTTAGAGGCGCGCGGCTGTGAGCTTGCATCCGGGAAATAGTGGGTCCGAATCCCACTGTCGGCAGCCCTGAAGATGGTTTTCCGTGGTTTCCCATTTTCACACCAGGCAAATGCTGGGGCTATACCTTAATTAAGGCCACGGCCGCTTCCTTCCATCTCCTATGCCTTCCCTGTTCCGTCGTCACCACAAGACCTATCTGTGTCGATGCGACGTAAAGCCACTAGCAAAAAAATAAAAGAAATAAAAAATCTGCTGTCCCGGGTTTCGGCACCATGGAGGAAATTTAGGAAAGATCGTAAGTTTTCGGGGATAAAGAGAGAACAGAAAAGCGGATTGTACGGAACAGCAGTTACAGAATTTATTTTAACAATATTAAGAACAAATAATCACATTGAAGGAAGTAAAAATTTTACAATCTTGAAATGGAATTAAGTGCATGACCTTGAGCTAAACAGCCACGGGTACTACACATTGAATATTGAATGTAAATAAATTGAAACTAGAAAAATTCATCATAAGCCGAAATAAAACCATGTAAACTACTTTGAAGGCTGGCCAATGTCAAACCATAATTTACAAAAGTTTTAATAAAAAGAAATTATTAAAGTGATTTAAAGATTACAAGAAAACGTTAAATTTAAACAGAGAAGAAAATGATTGACATAAGTTCAAAAAGACTCTTTAACTAGATAGCAGGATCTTGAAAGAAGAGATTTTCCCTCCCCGTTTTGTTTCTTGGATAGCGCTAAGAGACATGCAATTTAATAAACAATACTCACTGCGTGTGCAGTAACTTACGTAGAACTCCGTATACAATATAGAACACCGTAGCGAAGCACGGGTACAGTTGCTAGTCTTAAATATTATCAAAGCATAGTTTACTTCTTCTTTACCTTTCTATGTGTGTTTGCGTATAGCCTATAGTTAACTCGAATATAAATTAGTTATTCATTCATACTCGTTACATACTGGGTGAAGAACTATGTTAGCTTTCATTCACATTTATTTACTTTTGTTTGTGCATGATTGCTGGTACAAACAGGTGGGAACAATGGCAGGATGGTACTCGGAATGGGGAGATAAAGGCTAATTTAGGAATGAACTCGATGGATGAAGCTGTACGCATAAACCGGCTTCGGTGGTGGGGTCATGTGAGACGAATGGAGGAGGATAGGTTACCTAGGAGAATAATGGACTCTGTTATGGAGGGTAAGAGAAGTAGAGGGAGGCCAAGACGACGATGGTTAGACTCGGTTTCTAACGATTTAAAGATAAGAGGTATAGAACTAAATGAGGCCACAACACTAGTTGCAAATCGAGGATTGTGGCGACGTTTAGTAAATTCTCAGAGGCTTGCAGACTGAACGCTGAAAGGCATAACAGTCTATAATGATAATGTATGTATGTATGTATGTATGTATGTATGTTTGTGCATACTCAAACGAGCATTAGTTGATGGTAGAATTATGTTCCCCCTATTGTTTACTTTACTGTCTGTTTTCAGCTACTGTGAACACCCACCCTTTGCCCTTCAGGAACTCTGAAAAGTAGTGGCAAAAGGGGATCTGGTTAAGACGCAGCAGGTCGTTATGCTACTTAGGTTCCAAAATGGGTAAAAAAAGTAAATAAATGCAATGTAAATTTTAATCTTATACCAGTTGCATAGTATTATTTGAAGTAATTCCACATACTGTATATGAGTTGACTATGTTTGTAAGTATAGGAGATATTATAAGTAGAATTTTGTAAACAATATAAATTTATTAAGGATGATCTGTTTGTTTAATAGAAAAAATGTTAGCGTAAATTGTATATTATTGTATTCTAGAAACATTTCCTTCTTCATTGTTAATTTGAAATTTAGTGCTTGACAATAATGTATTTTAGTGTACCATTTGCCACCGAGGTAGACGCCTCATTTGTAAATAAAGAGAATTTGATTTGATTTGATTGATTTGAAATGAAATGACTCTCATTAAATTATGATGATACGAGTTACGGATATAAGAAGGCAGTAAGAGAGGAGAAATTTAGGCGCAGGGATTCTTAGGTAAACAGATAAGAATATGACTTATGGTGTTATTACTTAAGCCTAAAGAGGTAAGACAGAGGCAAGAAATTAAAGCGGAAAACTAAAGTAGAAGATAAATACTTTAAAATTTATAGAAAATGCTAGGAAACATCTTACGGTGTGAAATCCTGGGCCACACTCCGCGGTACTGTTCAAATATTAACAGCTCCTTCAGACGTATTCGAAGACGATTGTAACCTCCAATGGTATTCCGCAAATATCTGGCAGAATGGCAGCATGAAGTCTATCTCGCCTTCTATGTAAGGAAGAACAACGAGTTTACACGAATGTTGACGAAACTGACGTTAGGCTATGTTACTTTTCTGCTGGCAAGCAGAGGGAGATGTTGCCATTGTAACGGGTAGGTTTGTTGTCGGCCACTCAGTGCAGAGCATGAAACCCGCAGAAATAGTAATTTTCTCGTCATTTGAAAAGTAAGCGAAATTATGCTCATAACAAAAGTTGTTTAAAATGAAGGAACGTTCCACGTGTAGACCAAGGATTTTACGGAAAATCAATATTATAAGAGAAAGTGGAAGGAAACTGTTATGAGTAGTAGGGCTAAGCGGGTTCTAAATCACTGGCGACAGAATGTTCTTCTACCGAGTCAGCACCGAGGTCATTGACCCCGGCCAAAGTCATCGACCCCATGACGTAATGAACACGTGACCGTGACGTCACGACCACGTGGTCTTGTTTACAAACAATGCCACGTGCTTTTCACAGCTGTTAAGATGACAAGCTGCCATCTTGACAGGTCGTAACCACGTGCACTTGTTGAACAAGTGAACGTCGCTAACCTCACTGCTGCCATCATGACAGGTCCTAACCTCACTGCGGCCATTTTAACTACGTGGAGACGCGGAATTTAAAATCCACGTGCTTTTGAGAGCTGTCAAGATGAAGGCTGCTGCTGAGATGCGAAAGAGTGCAAGGCTAATTTCAGATAATGTTTTTGCTTTGTTGAATTCGGGGTAGAGGGTAGAGAGTTAGTCCTATTTTCCCAGCTCTCCTTACCAAAAATAGGGGATGGATGAGTGAGAGATGTGATTTCTCTCTCCCTAGAGGTCCACCGCCTTGGCGATGAGTCCTCTACAAAAAATATTGCCCCTGCTAAGATGCCAGGGCACGGCTGCCTCTCACGAGGCTACCGAGTAAAAGTACGCCTTGCAGTTGTATTTATACCATCGCTGAGCGGGTGGGGGGATGCGCAGATTAGCATGCAGTGCACGCGCATGTTGCGACTCTGGTAAAAGAAAATATAACCCCATATCGATTTTTTTTCGATTGTCGATGTGTGCACATCGACTGACGATGGTAAAAGAAAATATAAGCTCATCTCGAAATGTTTCGATTGTCGTGCATCGACTAACGATAGTTGCGTACTCTCGTAAAAGAGAATGTAAGCTTATGTCATATTTTTTTTCGAATCTCGTTGCGCGCGCATCTTGACGGGACTTAGCCACACATTACATGTTTTTAACAGGTATGTGGCGCGGAATTTTGAAAAAGAGAACGACTCTATCCTTACTGCTGTTATCTTGACGGGATTTAGCCACGTGCTTTTATGTGGTGCGGAATGTTGAACGATCCCTAACCTCTTTGCTGTCATCTAGACAGGATGTAGCCACGTGCAGGCGTGGAATTCTGAACGTGGCTAACCTCACTGCTGTTATCATAACAGGTCCTAACCACGTGGTTTTGACAGTTGTGAGGCACGGAATTTGAATCTAACCTTACTGATGTTATCTTGACAGGACTTAACTATGTACCGGCACAGAATTTTGAAACGAGGCCTAAACTCACAGCTATCCTCTTGACGGGACTTAGCCACGTGCTTGGAATTTTGAAAAAGTCCTCTCAGTTTTAATTACTGTGTTGATGGGGTGCAAGTAGCTCATAGGGATCACTCTAACTACCTTCGTTTCTTCTAAAACATCATAACTTTAAGCAATTGATAAATAGTTGTTCTCTTCAACCCGCATACTATAGACGTGGTACAATTTCAAGGGTGTCCGGCACCTTGGCTGAATGGTCAGCGCAGTCCTCATCTGTTCAGAAGGCCCCGGGTTCGATTCCCGCCGGGTCGGAGATTTAATCCTTAAATGGTTAACTCTCTTGGCTCAGGGACTGGGTATTTTTGCTGTCCCCAACATCCCGCAACTCACACACCACACAAAACACTATCCTCCACCACAAAAACAAGCAGTTACCTACAAATGGCAAATGTCGCCCATCCTCATCGGAGGGTCTGCCTTACAATTGCTGCACCTGGCTAGAAATCGCCACACGAAATAAAAATTTATAAAAGGGTAATAACATTAAGGAGGTTGTAAATATAGATTAAAGATCCCTTCATAGGTTATGAGGGTAATTAGTGGTTGTAATAACAATGTAAGGAGGAAAGCGTATAAGACCCCGATGAGAGTATGGTTCTAGTGTGTCGGACTCCCACCAGCATTACTTGATTCGAAAACTGGAAAAGATCCAAAAGAAAACAGCTCAATTTGTTCTGGGCGATTTCCAACAAAATGCCGGGAAGACTTGGCAGTAAGACATTAAAAATAGGAAATATAAAGATGGAATCCAAGAGGACAAACTGAGGCAAATATTCAATAATAAGAATATGTATTATGGATAGGTTGATGTTTGATAAATATCCACCTTCTTTGAAATCATTAAAACAATACTAGGCATGGTGGTGTTGCAAACAGCCAAGCTCATAGGGAGGAGGAAAATGATGTTGGTGAAATTATGCTTGAGGAAGTGGAAAGGATAGTAAATAAACTCCATTTTCATAAGGCAGCAGGAATAGATGAAATTAGACCTGAAATGGTGAAGTATAGTGGGAAGGCAGGGATGAAATGGCTTCATAGAGTAGTAAAATTAGCGTGGAGTGTTGATAAGGTACCTTCAGATTGGACAAAAGCAGTAATTGCACCTATCTACAAGCAAGGAAACAGGAAGGATTGCAACAACTATCGAGGTATCTCATTGATTAGTATACCAGGCAAAGTATTCACTGGCATCTTGGAAGGGAGGGTGCGATCAGTCGTTGAGAGGAAGTTGGATGAAAACCAGTGTGGTTTCAGACCACAGAGAGGCTGTCAGGATGAGATTTTCAGTATGCGCCAGGTAATTGAAAAATGCTACGAGAGGAATAGGCAGTTGTGTTTATGTTTTGTAGATCTAGAGAAAGCATATGACAGGGTACCGAGGGAAAAGATGTTCGCCATACTGGGGGATTATGGAATTAAAGGTAGATTATTAAAATCAATCAAAGGCATTTATGTTGACAATTGGGCTTCAGTGAGAATTGATGGTAGAATGAGTTCTTGGTTCAAGGTACTTACAGGAGTTAGACAAGGCTGTAATCTTTCACCTTTGCTGTTCATAGTTTACATGGATCATCTGCTGAAAGGTATAAAATGGCAGGGAGGGATTCAGTTAGGTGGAAATGTAGTAAGCAGTTTGGCCTATGCTGACGACTTGGTCTTAATGGAAGACTGCCGAAAGCCTGCAGTCTAATATCTTGGAACTTGAAAATAAGTGCAATGAGTATGGTATGAAAATTAGCCTCTCGAAGACTAAATTGATGTCAGTAGGTAAGAAACTCAACAGAATTGAATGTCAGATTGGTGATACAAAGCTAGAACAGGTCGATAATTTCAAGTATTTAGGTTGTGTGTTCTCCCAGCTTGGTAATATAGTAAGTGAGATTGAATCAAGGTGTAGCACAGCTAATGCAGTGAGCTCGCAGTTGCGATCAGCAGTATTCTGTAAGAAGGAAGTCAGCTCCCAGACGAAACTATCGTTACATCGGTCTGTTTTCAGACCAACTTTGCTTTACGGGAGCGAAAGCTGGGTGGACTCAGGATATCTTATTCATAAGTTAGAAGTAACAGACATGAAAGTAGCAAGAATGATTGCTGGTACGAACAGGTGGGAACAATGGCAGGAGGGTACTCGAAATGAGGAGATAAAGGCTAATTTAGGAATGAACTCGATGGATGAAGCTGTACGCATAAACCGGCTTCGGTGGTGGGGTCATGTGAGACGAATGGAGGAGGATAGGTTACCTAGGAGAATAATGGACTCTGTTATGGAGGGTAAGAGAAGTAGAGGGAGACCAAGACGACGATGGTTAGACTCGGTTTCTAACGATTTAAAGATAAGAGGTATAGAACTAAATGAGGCCACAACACTAGTTGCAAATCGAGGATTGTGGCGACGTTTAGTAAATTCTCAGAGGCTTGCAGACTGAACGCTGAAAGGCATAACAGTCTATAATGATAATGTATGTATGTATGTATGTATGTATGTATGTATGTATGTATGTATGTATGTATGTATGTATGTATGTATGTAATACTAGGCAAGCAACTGATAGTAAATCTGCCACTTGTGTGACAGTCCTAAATGCAAATCAGTGGTAAATGAAATGAAACGTATGATATATCTAATTAAGAGCTACGACGTCCTGAAGAATGATTGAATAGATATGTGATGTGAAAAATTAAGGGTAGGTACAGAGATAGCCACATTATATGTTATGTCCGTGACAGTAGGGAAATATTGTTAGTCCAGTTAAATGGTTAGGAAAGGTGATTTTGAGAGAAGACACTACTGGAGAACCAAAATAAGACGATTATTACGTAATGTTTTATTTGCCCTTTTTTCTGTTTCAGAAATCATCGTTGAAAATGAAGGACTTCAGAATAGATAATAGCACTGATCACCAGTCAGCATTCGCCCTAAATGAGACGCAGACCTCATCTACGTGAGTATTCAGGCCTTGAAATAACCATGCATATTTTTAATCCAATACAAATGTATGCTAGGTGATTAAATCTCTATAGCGCGAATTTCCTTTAACATGTGAAATATCTAAGCAAATAATTTTAAAACACTGTTATATTTTTGGCTCTGCAGTATTGCTATATCGATATTTTTAACTTCTTTTGCGAACGGACGACTTTGTTTGCCACAAACTTCGTTGCTATTAACTTTCAACTATATGCAAAATTTAGATATTGCTTTTAATAGATTTCAGACAGTGAATTCGATTTTATAAGTCTTACAATAACAGACATGGTCATGGACTTATGAATTATCGTTAGAATCTAATACATTATTATTCAAGACTGGAAATAATAAAAGTTGGATAATTTGAGTACGAAAACCTTCAGATAAGTTCATCGTGTGAAATCTTGAGGTCAGGTTTTTATCTCTCAGTCAGAATGCCATAGAAAGTGAATCTGAGAGCTGGATCACCGATTGCTGTCGAGTAGCAGTGGGCATCTGGGACATATTCTGAGTCGTGACCCACCAGGTACTGTGTAGAGATGAGAAGAATGCAAGAATGAGGAATGTGGCCTGCGAGGACGAACTTCCTGTTCTGCCCGGACAGATCGGCTCTTATCTGCTCGTATCTGCTACACGAAAACATTGACTCACACTTCGCAGTTTGCTGGATTACAACTGACAAGGGCGAAGAGTTGCCAGTAGAAGATAATATAAAGTCGCATGGGTAGTAGCGGAGTTGCTATGGTAACCATTGCATCACTGGCTCTGCTGGTGAAAACCCCTTCGCCCCGTCCCTCACCGGGCCTGTGCATTCTTTTGATCTCCCAACAATACTCAGGTGGCTAGACCGATCTATCCCACAGGCTGTCCCTAAACCATTACTCTGAAATTTCTCTATTTAAATAAGGCTATCGTCCGACTTCACATAAATTTGCCCTGGACGTTTAAAATGTTTTTAGCAAGTCCCAGACCAACTAGAGTATTAAAGTTCCACTGTTACTGAATACAGGCAAAAGGTCGACGAACGAAACGATGCTATCAATATTAATAATACCTATGCGAGAAGGCTGAGTCACAATGAGTTTGCGTCTGGAAGTGTGAGAAGTTAGTGGTGTTTGTTTATGGGGAAACCAAAGTATGCAACACAAGTTTCTGCTACGCGCATAAGTGAACTTGTGGCGGTATTTGGAAAGTGAACACAATCCATGCAGTCTACAAAACGCACCGTCGTGCATTATGTAATATTTCATGTGTTTATACAGACTCTTAGACTAGCGTCGCTGAGTGTGACTGTGACTGTATAACCTACAGGGTCTCTCATATAAAATAAGACCGAACGCACGGTGTTTGTACTCTGCTATACTGCAGTAGCCTCAGGCGAACTTATGTCGCGCGTGGCCGCCCACTGAGTGGCCAAACGTTGTGGGAAGGCATGTCGCATGAGAAACTGTGCCGTGTATGAACCTTGTGCGTTGCGGCTAGCTGTGGCGTAGCTGAACAGCCTCTCACAGACACCAGTGTCGTGAAGATGGCAATACGTCGCGAGTTAACCGACTTTTAACGTGGGACGATCATCGGCGCATGGCGCATGGATCGTAGCATCGCGGAGATTACACGTGAATTCGGATTTCCGAGGTTAACAGTGTCGAGAGTGGATCTTCAATATCGCAGAGAGAATGTTACCACCCGCATAAACCACCGCACGCGAAGATCGCAGGTGTTTAACGAACGGATATCACGTCACATCCGCAGAACCATACTGGGCACTCGACGGGCTACTGTGCGTCAAATCGTCGTCCAGTTGAATGTTGAGAGTCAGGAACCCATTTCTACCACGAATGTAAGGAGGCAAATGCACCGCAACGCGTGTCCCTTTGCTGACAACTTGACACAGAGCTCAACGATGTGCATGGGCCCGCGAACATCGGCAATGGACCATAGAACGATGCCGGCGTGTGGTATGGTCCGATGAATACAAGCTCAGTTGTATCGATCTGATGGCCGCGTGAGAGTGTGGCGTATGGCACATGAAGCTATGGAACCTGAGTGTCAGCAAAGTTGTGTCGAGGCGGGACGTGGCTCAGTTCTGGTCTGGGCGACGTTCTCATGGTCGCAATTAGGTACCATTGTCCGGATGCAGGGAGCCCTGACAGGTGCACGTTGTATGGACACTCTTTAATACCGTCTGCATCCCTCTCTGACCCTAGAGTACCCTGATGGAGATGCCACGATTCAGCAGGAAAATGCGCCATGTCAACACTCTGTGGTTGCACGCAGGTGGTTGGAGGAGCACTCCAGTGAAGTTATGACCATGGATTTTCTCTCCAGATCCACCGATCTTAATCCATTCGAGCATTTATGGGATGCTGTCGATGCTGGAGTATGCTCCACGACCCCCGTACTGACTACAGAAGACCAATTGTGGGTAGCAGTGCAAGATGCGTGCGTCCAGATCCCTCCATAATGATTCCAACACCTTGTAGAGTCGATGCCTCACTGTATTGCTGCCGTTTTGAGGACTCACGGAGGAGCTACTCGTTATTAACATCACATTCAGTGCCTTCCAATCACTTTTGGTCACTCAGTGTACAACCTTATGGAATATGTTTAGAATATATTCATTTATCACCTACAGTATGTCCCAATTACAGATGATGTATTAGAAAATTAAATAAAAAGTAATAATTAAATAAAATACAAACTAAAATCATATATATAATTATAAAAGGAAGTGTTTGTCTGTCTGTCTGTGTGTGTGTCTGTGCGCGGTGCCCATCAAAATCTACAGCACGCAGAGATCTGAAATTTTGAACAGAGGTAGATGGAAGGGGGTCCGAATGCACCTCGAAGCCGGAATTTTCACTTTCGCTTTCGTTGGTGAGTTATGAACGAAAAACCATCGGAAAACGTGCATTGGGATATGACAATCCAACGTGCTGTCACCAAGATTAAATGCATAGAGTCGCTGTCGCTAGGCAACGTACATAAGGTAGGTAGAGAACACGATATTCAAGGAGCCATTTTACGTCCAGGACGTAGGAAGCTGTTTTTGGTCTTATATGGTGTAAGGGCATATGACGGTGTTGATGATGATTCGTTCGTCGGTTCGGGACGTTAAGTCTTGAGCTATTCGAGAGGAGTGGGCTATGTGCCGGCGGCGTGTTTCATCCTCTTCATTCTTGCTATCATATATCATGTCATTCATTTCTTTCAACAAGCAACTTTTACAAGAATTACCCGATGTTCTACATAGTTACAAGTCTATCGACTACACGGCAGAGCTTCGAAAGACTTGGAGTCACCTGAAGTACCCTCGAACATCTTAGAGCGGACGATTGTGGCACCAATTATCCTTCTTAAGAATAAGAATCCTGCCCTCTGCAATGAACGCGACTCTGAAACTGATGACTAATATTATTGAAGCCATTCTCATGATTGGGCATGTCGCGAGCGAAGTAATATTCATTCCTCGGATTCGAATAATTTCTTCGGATATACAGTTTAAGTTTAGATGTCTGCTGTGTTCAAAATAAAATTTCTCTATGTAATAATAAAGCAAGCATAATTTTCTTCTTCTTCTTACTATATATAAAATGGATGTTGTATGCATGTATGTATATGTATAAATGACACATCTCTTCCTAAACCACTGGAGCAATTTCATCCAAACTTGGTACACTTATGACTTACTATCTGGAGACGAGCACTGTGGGGGGTAAGCCATCCGTAGCTTCCTTAGGGGTGGGGGGCCAGGGGGGCAAGTTATAAAAATAATCGAAAAAAGTGCCGAATCCACAGTTTTCGGGGTCGCTGAGATGAACAGTGACACTCCCGATTTTTCAAAAGTCAAAGTTCAGCTCTCTTTCGCATGGAGGGCAAGGGGGAAGTGATATATAGAATTAAACGAAAATAATGTCGAATACATAGTTTTGGGGGTCGCCGAGGTGAATTGTATACTCTGGATTTTTAGTATCAGGAGACAAACCACGTGGGAGTAAGACAGCCCAGGAACCCTTAGGGGTTGGGGGGGACGAGGGCGTCAGATAAACAAATTAACGGAAATAGTGTCGAATCCATACTTTTTGGGGTCGCTGAGATGAATAGTGACTCTCCGGATTTTTTTAAAGTTCAAGTTCAGCCCCCTTTGGGGTGGGTGCGAGGGGGGAGTGATATATAAAATTAAACGAAAATAGTGTCGAATACATAGTTTTCGGGGTCGCCGAGGTGAATTGTACACTCCGGATTTTTAGTATCAGGAGACAAACCACGTGGGGGTAAGACAGCCCAGGAACCCTTAGGGGCAGGTGGGGCGAGGTGGCTGAGATATAAAAATCATCGAAAATAGCGTCGAATCCATACTTTTCGGGGTCTCTGAGATGAACAGTGACACTCCGGAATTTTTTAAAGTCCAAGTTCAGCCCCCTTCCTGGTGGGGGGCGATGGGATATATAGAAATAATAGAAAATAGTGTCGAATACATAGTTTTCGGGGTAGCTGAGGTGAATAGTGACACTCCGAATTTTTTGTATCAGGAGACAAACCACATAGGGGTAAAACACCCCCAGGAACACTTAGGGGCTGGGGGGGAGGAGGGGACTGAGATATACAAATCATCGAAAGTAGTGTCTAATCCATAATTTTCGGGGTCGCTGAGATGAATAGTAACATTCCGATTTTTTAAAACTCTTAAGTTTAGCCTTCTTTAGGGTGGGAGAGGGGGGAGTGAGATATAATAATAATCGAATATACTGCCTATTCCATAGTTTTCCGGGTCGCTGAGATGAATAGTCACATTCCGTATTTTTAAAGTCTAACTTCAGCCCCCTCTGGCATAGGGGGTGAGAAAGGGTGAAAACATAAATTGTCATAAATGACCGAGATAACGGACGTGTGTATGTTCCAGTATGATTTTCAAGTATAACTTACTACCTGGAAAACGTACTGTGGGAGTAAGACGCCCCTAGAACCACTAGGGAAGCGGGTGAAATATAATCCACACTAATAAATGGAAGTCTGTTTGGCGCGATCTATATATACTGTACTAATATATATATATAAATTAAGGCATAAAAATGAAAACAGACTTGAATTAGTGAGACCATTCTAGGCATCTTAGAAATTTGAAACTTGGTACCAGACAAGCTGATGACTTCAGGATCCCTAGAAAAATCTCAAATTCTCATAATTCTCTGAGGGGTACATGCTGGGAGTTTCAAACCTGCATAAGAACACAGTAGGTGGTATTTATCCAGAACCTACAGGTTTTATGGGCTTAAAAGTTTCCTGAAAGTCCTGATTTTAACCCACTCTCCCATATCAAGATCGCAGCACAATCTCCCAGACGAGTTAGAAAATTGAAATTTTGCAAAATTATACCTTTTAGCATGTAACCGACGGAAAATTTACGAGATGTTTAAAATTTTTATTTTTTACCCCCGAAAAATATCGAAATATGGAGGCAATTTTAAATACGGTGTAGTCCTTCCTTTCGATGTATTTCATGGCTAAACGGTAAGTCGTATCACAAAACGGATGGCACAATCTCCGTTCAATTTGGAGTGATCTACAACTTCGGTCCTATGAACTTTTGTCGTATCTCTATCCCTTATACATTAAATTTTTCTCTCTCTGAATTTACCTAAACTTTGCACTTGGTACACATATAATTGATGGTTTGATTCACCTATACGAAGGATGGGATCATAAAATTCTACACGAATATTGGCCCACCCAGTAGCCATATATGAGCCAAATTCTGTGTTTGAAGCTGTCGCATAAGTATCTGAAAAGTAATTCACTGTGTGAAAATCTTACACAAATTTCACCCTATTCAACGTTTCTAAAACATAATGAATTGTGGTAGACAAGTGCACCTGTCGTTATCATCACAACTCCACAACTCGCACTTTACATTGGAAACATCATCTGCGAACTTCCCTGTGCTTTTTTCTCGGATAACGCCAATTCACATGTAATTAAAAAATTATTATTCACGTCATGTACAGTAATTTACTTCGATATCCGTATACAATCTGGAATACCGTAGCGAAGCACGGGTACAATTGCTAGTATACATATATATACAAATAGATATAAATCCTCACATGTGTTCTACAGATTATTTACATAATATATAAAATTATCACGTTCCACCCTTGAGAAGAGCTGTCCGAATTGTAGTGGAGGGGTGGTGAAAAATGTCGAGTGTCCCTTCCAGCTGATATATGGTCCTAAGGGCTTGCATGAACCAGGAATTTTCATGTGCAACCGTCCTATATTTTGGAAGGTGGAATGTACATTTCTGCCTTGTTCGCCTGTTTGGAACATGAAGTGGGATCAACCCCAGTATAGCCGGACAGTCCACTTTAATCTTCAAGCATTTAATCGCTAACATTGCGTTCCCACATTTTGGGCGCGTTGCCAGCGTATTCATTCCAAGAATGTTTACAGATTCTTCATACTTGCTTGAAGAGAGTGGAATGCCCAGGAATCGAAAACTAATCCACTTCATGAACCCTACCTGTACTCTCTCGAGATGGTGTATGTGGCCTTTTTGATACGGGAGCCACACCTCACAACCATACTCGAGACAGTGAACAAGACAGTGTTTTGGCACATACAATATTACTCAAATCTTTACAATTACTTTTGAAAAACCCCAGGAGTCTGAAAGATTTCGTTATAATACTGTCGATGTGTTTCTCAAAGGATAAGCCATTCCTCTTACAAAGAATTACACCTAGGTCATTAAACGGCTCCACACGATTTAAACTTTCTACATTGATTTTATATCTGTAAAATACAGGTGTTAATTTTCGAGTAAATGACAGGACACCACACTTGACTTTATTCACTTTAAGGGTCCACTTATCACACCACTCGCATATTTGTCAGATCTTCTTCTAGATAATCACCATCACTGCCTTCCTCTATGACTTTGTATAGTTTCAAGTCATCAGCGTACAAGAGACATTCAGTGCTCTGAACGACTGTAGTAATATCATTTAGAAACAAAACAAATAGAAGAGGCCCAAACAGTGATCCCTGTGGGACGCCAGATGAAGGTTGATAGGGTTAGAGATCAAACCCTCGGACTTGACAAAACATTTCATGTAGCTTAAGGTCTAACCGAAAATACCAGCTTTGTAAACCAAATGTACTCCAAATAAATTGATAACTCTACTACTAATTGCGTGTTTATGATTTTTGTTATCATGATGTTACAGACTGAAGCTAGCTGCTGAAGATTTCTCTCAACCTGAGAAGACAAACGATGACCAATATGAGCCGTTTGAGAACAGAACAGATAAATCTGTAAGGTAAGTGTGAAGATGTTGCTTACCTTAGATTTCTACTCATCTAGGAGTCTTGCTTCAACAATAATACGATTAGTGTTTATATAAATCAACAGAACTTAGGTTTCAATGTCACATTTTTCCCTTCACACAAAAAGATACAGAATTCCCCTTTCATTATACTTGGTCATCTCAACGTGATGTGCATCATTTGAAGAACATATTTCGGTTTGAATATTTTGCGATCCCAACATACCTTGGTGGGCAAGTCCAAATTTGGGAGCTTAAGACGACGATTTCTGAGAGAGGAAAAGTAAAAATGCAGTAATAATCGCATGACACATTTCCGTATTAAACCAACGATATCAATATCAAAATCACTGGATAGGTAGTGGTGGTGGATCTCAACGCTTGGCCCCCAAGCTCTCCTGATTGCTCGTTTTTAAATTATTACTTGATGGGTCACATGAAGAGAACAGTGCATGCGACAGTTGTGGAAATACGTGTAATTATTTGGAAGATTTGCCGCTACTGCTGGACCCATAAGGCATCATCGCGCCATGCGGTTGTCACACTTCCCTTACCGCATAGAGCTCAGATGCGTGTGCAAATTTAGCAGGACATTCCGAAACCAAACTTCATTGAGCGTAGGAAGGTTATGCTGCTCAGAGTGGTCTATTTAGTTTTCTCTCCCTTGTTTACTGTTCTTGTAAGAAATACATTGCGAAATTAAAAATATCTTATATTTCATTGTCATTTACTAAGCTTGCATTCAGAAAATGGTGGGTTAGAACAGCACCAGTGACAGCCTTGAGGACGGTTTTTCAGTGGGTTCTCAATTTCAAACGGGGCAAATGCTGTCGCTGTGTGTTTGTTAAAGCCACGACCACTTCCTTCCCAGTCCTAGTCATTTCTTATTCCATTGCCATCGAAAACGTAAGCAAGAGCGATGTTACGAAAACCGCTAGCAAACGGATTGTTGTCATTTTTATCCTTTTAAGTAGCATTTCTGCAGATCATTGTTAAAATCAAGTGTTACATCGTTTGTTATATATTTACCCTATTATAATATTTTGTATTATAGAAAGTATGGTACAAAGTTCCAAACTTCAGTTTTGTCCACCTTGTGACCTATCACAGTTTGTACTAATGTATGGTGGCTGCCAACTAGCTTTACAGATAAGGCAACTTCATACCGTGCTCTGTATTCCGCTGTGGTTCCGAGCGTGCTGTGAAACCTGCTGTTATGTACATCGTTGGCTTAGTTTGCACGCAGCATGATTCCAGTCGTGAATGGAAAAGTTCCATCTCCGTTTAAAATTACATAAGTTTCCTTTTAAATACATATTTCTGGAGCTACCGAAATACCTGTTAAAATTTTCATTTGTAAGACTTGGGGCCAGTTCCACCAACGAACTTTGCAACTTTGCACTTTGCACTTTTCAGTTCAGACTTTGTTCCACCACCACTGTTCAGATTTATCTTGAAAAGTGAAAAGTTAGAAATCTTTTCACTTGTCAAGCCTGTTGTTTCATCCATTGGTAAAACAATGCAAAGTGCAAAGAAATGGAGTGAAAAGTTTTCATAAATCTTGCAAAGAGATGATTCCATTTACAGCTGTTAATTAACAAGTATGTACACTAGTTTCTCGGCGTAGAATTTGGTTTCGTGATATAAGCATGTTACGACGAGAGCTTTTGTTATCATCAAGTGAGGACAGTGATGAAGAATTCAACAAGAGAACGTACAAAGAGAGGATTAATTTGCATAACCTCACTTTAACGGAATTTCGAGAGTGTTCTCGTGTACCCCAATACAGGCTGACTATATTCTTGAAATGATTGGTTATTTATTGAAACCTGCAACAAAAAGAAGTTAATCCCTGATAAAGAACAAATTCTTATAAGCTTACATTGGTGCCCAGCTGAACGGTGTAGCAGCAGTGCATGGGACATCAAAATTAACTATTTGCAGAACTATTACTAAAGTCGTAGATGCTCTAGTAAATGTAATATTTCCTAACATAGTACGTTGTCCTGATAATCCACATAATATAGCGACGGAATTTCTAATGAAGTGTGGCTTTCCTTCTGTATGTGGATGTGTTGAGTACTCTCGTGAATATTGATGCTCCTACTGAGCACGAAGAGGTTTATGTTGATAAATATGGCCATCATTATCTCAATATTGTGGTGATTAGTGGTGCAGACTTGACCTTCTGCAGCGCTAATTCTGGCTGGCCCGATTCCAGAGTCCTAAGTAACATTGCCGTATCTAAACATTTTGACTAAGTTTAGAGGCCATTCCCAGGAGCAGTTATACTATGTGACAGTATCTATGGACTAAACAGGTGGCTAATACCCCCTCTTAATAGTAATCCTGACTATGCTGTTGAACGATTTAACGAGGCGTATTGTTAAGAACAGTATTGGAATTTTGAAGGAATGTTTCCCCTGCTTAAATCACTTACGATTATGTCCAACAAAAACAGGGAACATGGTCTTGGCATGTATTGTATTGCATAATATGGCACGTAAGGTTGGGAGAGAAACTGAAGGAGACTTACTTACCTTAATGGATGAAAATAAAGTTCCCAATCCTGGAAATTATGAGGCAACCGATCTAGACGCCGTTGCTAAACTCAATTCGTTGTTGAGATATTTCGCTAACTGGATTGATCAATAATATCTAACATTCATTTTTATTTACTAAACTATATTTCTAGTGATCTACGTAGAATAAACATGTTGCTATGAAATTTACGTTAAAATGAATCAATCAACACTTTCGTTGGCTATGTATTCTAAGCATTCGTCTGTAGTATATCAATATCCTGCGAAGCAGGAGCTACAATGCCACTCAAAATTTTGAAGGCGGTATCCCTAATTCCCTTTCCAACTTCAGCGTTTGGAACTTCCTATGATCAATTTCCACACGGAGAAGTTCCTGTCTCAGTCTTTTTATCGTCATATCATTTTCACTATTACCGGTAGGACGTAGAGAATTTGACAGCTTCCTTTTCTTTCCCCTCGGTGTATTTAGGAGGTTTTTGTCTCTAGGAAATTCAGCAGGAGTTTGTATTGGCATTAATGTCGCTTGATCCTCCATGTAGCTTTCGAGAAAATTCAACCCGTCTAAAACGGCCGAATCTTTCTGCAGGATTTCAAAGATTGCAGCATCCACCTCATCCAACCGCTTATGCTTTCCTCCTTCACTTCCAGTTTTCTTGACATTATCTCTCTTTGCCCAAATGCAATAAATAAATGCTTGATACATAATATATAGGTAAGATGAAATCATTAAGTATATTCTTCAGTCACTGCTGCATCACAATTTCATGTAATATGCTGCATCGACACATGCGAGGTTATGTAAATTGATTAAAGCGATATATTCTTAATTAACTTATTTAACAAGTCAATATTTACTTACCAGTGCAAGAGATTTCCATAATCCAAATAGATTATCCCTCGCGTACATCCAAGATCTTTCGGCTGCAGCTAACTGCAAAGATTGAGCTTTCTTTAGGACTTCAGTCCAAGCGGGTCGCTTATTTTTAAAGTTGCCAAAAAAGGATGTCGCGTTTCTCCTTGACAACTTCTGGTACAGCCAGCTTCTTGTAATTATTTTTCTTTCCCATGATCAAAACATTGAAACTACCGGTACCATAATTATATCGTCAAGTTAACCGTGAAAAGTGAAGCATTAAAATCATGGAGTATTATACAGTTTGTCCATGGAATAAACTTGATCGGGTCAGTCATACGCAAAGACTTTTCACTTTGCGAAGAAATTGAAAAGTAAGAAAGTAAAACCTAGATCATGGCGGAACAGAAAGACTTTACACTTTGCAAGAACTGAAAAGTGAAAAGTTCAAAGTTGAAAAGTTTAAAAGTTCGTTCGTGGAACAGGCCCTTGTTTAAATACTTCCATTGCCTTGGATCTATTCAATGATCGTGATTTTCGCTTTGGGGATTATTATTATCGCCCCCCATCACAACTGAACAGATTTATTGCCAGCCTCTTGCCTGGAGACTCGGATGTGATTTCAAGCCAATCTAAAGATTTTAATTCTGGATTGAGAGCTGGAATGTGGTTCACTCAGCCTCGCGAGCCTAACTTTGTAACTATATGATGCGATAAGCAGCTGAACGGCCAAAAGAGCCGAGTTTACGGCTTCAACTGTTGTCACGCTGAACATATGACACATTTATACATGCAGGCCGTCCGACTGGGCTAAATCGTCTTTGCAGGCCATTCTAATGATATGTTGCGCCATGGGTTTGTTTGTAATAATAATAATATTAATAATAATATCCTTCATCGACTCAATGGCCATCGTAGTGGTCTTCGGTTCAGAGGGTCCAGGTTCCGATTCCCGACTGGGTCGGATACTTGGTTATTTTTTCTGGTTCTGAGACTGGGTGTTTATGTTCATCTTCGTACACTTCGCTTCATCTACACACAATACACCACACTACCAACTACCACAGAAACACATATTAGTGAATGCATCCCTGCACTAAGGAACTTTTAACGAAGGACGGGATACAGATAGGTCTCCCTTAATCAATTTACAGGATACGGTACCTATGAAAAGGGGAGGGGACGGAAAGATAGACGTTCTGGAAGACATGTGAGCTAATGTTTTAAGAGGAGGGAAAATGAGGGCTAAGGGTTACCATCAGGGAGTAAGTTCAGGAGAGGTATCGGCGAGGAATAGGTATGAGTCACTGCAGATAGAACAGCAGAGGGGTGATGAGGAACGGGGAAGGCGAAGCAAGAGGAAAGCGAAAGGGAGAAAAGGGGAACGTAGAGCTGAGTATAGGAAGAGGGAGATGGAACAGGGTTGTGAGAGGGAAATACGTAGATTCGGCAGCCGTCAAGAAAGTTAAGGGAGACCGGGGGAGGAAGGGATGTAATGAGGTGGCTGGAGTTGAGTCTGTGGTAATAATAATAATGTTAGTGCTTTACGTCCAACTAACTATTTTTACGGTCTTCGGAGACGCCGAGGTGCTGGTATTTAGTCCCGCAGGAGTATTTTTACGTGCCAGTAAGTCTACCGACACGAGGTTGATGTATTTGAGCACCTTCAAATAAAACCGGACTGAGCCAAGATAGAACGTGCCAATTTGGGGTCAGAAGGCCAGTGCCTCAACCGTCTGAGCCACTCAGCCCGGCTTGTGTCTATGATCATAGGCGACTCTGTTGTTAAGCATGTGGGGAAAGTGTGTAGAGGATAGGGAACAGGAGTAGAGTGTTATCCAGGAATTAGTTGAAGGCAGATGTTGAGAAAAGTAGAAGGGAAGGAGGAGGGTAAGGAGAAGGTGATAATTTTTCACGTTGGTATCAAGAACGTTAGGCAAGCAGAAATAGTTACTAACATATGGGATCTAGTTACGACAGCGAGGGAGAAGTTTAAGGGAGCGGAGATGGTTATCAGTGAGGTACTATATAGGAGGGAGAGTAACTGGAGTGTGATCGGGGATATAAATGAGACTATCGAGTGCGTATGCGGGAAACTGGGAGTGAGATTTGTACATCCTAATAACTGCGTAGGAGATATGGATCTACGCTGAGGTGGCCTTCAGTTGAACCGCAATGGTACGTATAAGTTAGGGTTTTTGGTTAGAAGAGTTATAGGGAAGTACATTCAGGGAAACGGGTGAATTAGGAAGCGGTGATGATAGTATAGGGAACTGGAAGCCAGGTAAGGATAATATAAAATTGTTAATTTGTATAAATATTGTAAAGAAAGGAATATAAATAATTTAATAGATATATATTTACCAGTAGGAGTTAAACCATGGCTAACATGTGATATTATGGATGCTGAATACTTTTTCACGGGACTGGAGTGTTTATGGAAGAAACAGGATAGGAACGTTGTATTCACACCGGTAAGAAAATAATTAAAAGCTACGAGACACTTAAAGATGACAAGCATGACATTCTAGGCATAAGCTTTATTTATAAAGATAAGTTGTAGCTTGGTGCTTTTAGTGGACAGACTTGGATACGGGTGACGCTGACGCTGATGCGGAATTGTTTGATAAAATGATTAGCTATGTGGGGAACAAAATAGAAAGGGGCGTTATTGTAGTGGGTGATCACAGTTTACCACATGTTAACCAGGAAGGTAATGCGAATAAAAATAAACATGACCAACGAATTGTAAATGCGGTAAGTTCATCTGGGAAAGACAGCTGAATCAGAATGTGATGGAACCAGCTAGAGGGAAAAATATTCTGGGCATGGTGCTGATAAAACTAGATGAACTTCCTAGAGAAAGTTAGTGATAGATGGAATAAGTGATCATGAAGCTCTTTCTGTCGTAGTTAGAAATAAATGCGATCGAAAGAAAGATTGTGAAAAGGACTATCAGTCAATGCCATAGCGTTGGTATAGTAAATCGGAGGGAGTAAAACTGTTTAGGTTTAAGGTTGTTCTAAGACGATTACCGTAATTACTGTATTTCTTTTGTTTCTTGTAGTGAATTGTCGTTTTTAGATAGTTTTCCATGATTTTAATTGATTATTTATCGGAACAGTGATGTTCACATTGATAATGTCAAAGGATAACATTCCTATTTCCTCTGTTATTTCTAGCTTACTTAGTTCTGATTAGTTGTCATTCAAAGGAGACAGATCGATTAAAACATCCTAGAACAACCTTAAACCAACACATTTTACATTCAACGACAAAATCTATTGTCAAAATTTGAAGCATGCGCTCACCATGATCAGGTATAATAGCAAACATTTTCCTAAATAACCTTGAAAATAATGTCTTAACCAACCAGCGTTCTAAAGGAATTTTACACTGGAGCAGATATGTAGATGACGTAATGTGCTTATATGATAATTACGTCACAAACGCACAACATATACTGAATTCTTTAAACAATTCAATGAAATTGACGATGAAACCAGAAACTATCAAGAAAATCAACGTTTTAGACACCAAAATCAGTGGGAATAATGAGAATTTGTCATATAAAATTTACAGAAAACCTATTCAGACATCACACTCAATAGATAACGAATTCAACGCTACTCCCCTCCCCCCACACACATACACATTAGTAGGTCTGAATACGATAATACACAGACCAATTTCCATACTAAGGAGCACAAGAAATTTCAATTATGAAATATAAATAACAAAACAAATCGCGAAAGAAAACAACCATCCTCCTGACACAGTATATTAATTATTAAAGAGGAAAATCAAGAAAACCACAACTGAAAGAGAAAAATGCATTGCCCTCATCTACGCAAATAAGAAAACGTACAAAGTAGCTAATATTTTTTAAAACAACGAGGTCAATAAGTAGCCTTTAGAATGAGCAACACGCTGCAAAGGTACATCAGCAAATGTAACCTAAACAAAATACAAAACAAAATGTTTTGTTCTCCAAATAGGAGTTTATGAACTCAAATATCAAGGACCAAACTGCAGCGCTAAATATATAGCCAAACAAAACCTAATTTCCACACGACGTACAAAGAACACAAAAGTGCTATTAGATACAATCAGCATTCAGCTTTCGGAGAGCACGTATATGACAACCCAAACCATTTCGCAGACATCAACACAGACATTAAAATTTTACACATCGAAAATAAAAGCTATTCGTTGAACGTTAAAGGAGCTACACACACACACACACACATATATATATATATCGTTTAAGAAGCTAATCAAACCAACGTCAGCGATCACACACAATTAAAAATTCCCCCGTCGTCGTCGCCGTCTTGCTACTTAATAAATTTCCTGAACAAGATTTCACACTTGTATTAGCAATCTAGCAGGCTAATCTGACGCAAAACGTCTGGAATGTGGGTTAGGATGTTATTACCTTTAATCAATTATCTGAATTTACGCACCGTTCTCGCCACTCGAGACGATTTAGTAGGTAATTATTAATCACTAAAGATAAAGTCTTACAAGATACTTTTAATATCCATAGTTTTAATTCATCAAAATCGTTAGCTTACATTTACTCCCCAATGCACAAAAATAGATTATAAGTTGACGAAGAAGTCCCCCCCTCTCCACTAAACATACACTAAACGTAGTTAATACCTTCAGCACTTCCCATCCCTACTTTGCGTCCCTTCACCACTGAACAGACTTATTTCCTGCAGAATTCCTTTCACCCCACTACATAGCAGCTATGACCGGAGCAAAGAATCTGGCTTCAGCCCAAACGAAGTTACTGGAGGTAACGGGCGACGAGTAGCAGTTTAGATAGGTACAGAAAACTTTTTCAAAATTACTAAGACTACTATAATCATAATTTGTTTTACTTGTTCATAACGTCGCCAATTCACAACCATTGACATTTTACGAAACGTAAACAATATTGTACATATATAAGCGCATGATTGAGTGATTTGATGGAATCTGAGGATGTTCTTGTAGAACGAAACATGTCATTCTTTGTTTAGTAGTGTGTGTGTTTTATTTACAGGAATGTCATAGCGTTATTTTCGTCATATGTTTTATAATTATTGTTTTCGACAGACTGAAAAGTTTTTAAGTTACATTACCTGAGTCGACACTGAACTTCGTAACATTCATAATTTACACTAGAGTTTGGTGAGAGAAGCAGTTTCCTACCACTGTCAAGTTTTATACACTTCGGAGTAGGTTATTTGAGATCTATTTTGATTGTTGCAGTGATGCCGGAGCCATGATTCACTTACTAAAAGGCAGTCTGGGAACTGGGATACTGGCTATGCCGAATGCCTTCAGGAATGGAGGGCTGGCATTTAGTCTGCTGGCCACAATCATAGTGGGGTTTGTGTGTACCCACACCGTGCAGATTCTGGTGAGTATTATTCCTTTAGAGCCATTAAGTAAGAAAATACATTTAAGTATTACAACTGAACTCAGTGTTATCGCTATTATTTACGTCAGTATCCATGAAAATTATAAAACTGATCGTTGTACCCGTCTTTGACAAGAAGGTAGAATGTATGTGTATAACTCCACTTTTGTCGACTTTGGGATATCGGGATACTGGTTTAATGCCTCAATTTTTCGATGTTTGTTTTATTAGTAGGTGCATTTGATAGAGTACCCCTCTCTAAACTGATGTGTTGTAACCGTACAACAGGGTTACAGATTCCATTCAGTATTTATTATTATTATTATTATTATTATTATTATTATTATTATTAACCCGATTTATTAGATTTTATATATTCTGTTTCTCATCATTTAGACTGTAATAATTAGGTATCACGTATATTATTGTATTTAATCATAGGTTAAGTGAAATTTATTTGTCATTATTCTGTATTGTAGTAAGTGAGATTTGTTGGTTTCATATTGTCATGCTGTGGCTTGTAACTCTGGCTGGATGAGCTGGCATAGTATTTTGCAATCGAGGCTATGTTTAACTGTGCAAGTAGATTTTCCGGTGACGCATTCAGCTTAGTCATTCTCAAGCCGCTTGGGTACGCTTAGACAACACTTGACTGATGACATCAGTGCGTGGGCACGTGATTGCGACCAAGTGTCAGTATTCGCCAGCTACTGTATGTTGAAGTGGAAGGGATGGACAGTGAGTAGGGAGAGGAGTCGTCATCGCGAGGTTATATAAGTCAAGGCGACGGTGGGGAGAGGTATTCTGTTCTTATTCAGTTCATAGTACTCAGTTCATATCTACTCAGTTCATAGTATTCAGATCATATCGTTCAGATCATAGGTAACAGTCAGAGGTATCAAATGGAAGAAGTGGTCTTAGTGTGATGGTCAGAGCTAAGAGTTGTGTTTGAAGAAGTAATAATCGAGGAGGTCTACAAGTGGTGGTTGTATCCGAGCAGAGACGGGTACTATGCAGATAAAGAAACATCATCTTCTTGTGAGGATGGACTTCACAAGATGTTTCAATAATATTTTCCAATTATTTATAATATATTGAGTGGACGTAATTACATTGGAGCTCCCTACACGCGTACATGGTATGTAGGCCAACTCCTTGTTATATAAGAAGATAACAGCAGACGGCTCCCGACTTCAGCTCAGAGGTTTTCCCAAGAATTTCAAGTTCAACAGCGGTGTATGCCGACATCAGGTAATTAAAGCATCAGACATGTTATGCATTCATAACATGAAGAAGAATGTAATCAGCGGCGATATAACATCTCACTTCAAGTTCATGCCAATAGTTTTTTTTGTTTAGATTAAATTTTCCTTTTCTTAGTACCGCAAATCTCACGATATATTTCTTTTGTTAAATTAAAAGACGTCAATGATTGTTCATTGTGACGTAAATTATAGTCATAAACTCAGTTTTATTTTAATTATAATAAGTGATTCCAGTTCCATGTACAATCCTCAATTGTGGAAATGCAACAGTAATTTAATATTTTCCTGATCCATATCCCTGTATATTGCCAGATATGTGAGTTTATCACCTCACGCCTTGAGATAATTGATATAAGAGGTATGCTCTACCGAATTTTGTTGTTTTTCTTAAAAAAGCAACTGGCGCTCAAACAAATGTTATTTATATTGTGTGGAAGATATGAAGGTATAAGAGTAGTGGTTGGAGTAGCCACAGTGTATACGGCTACTGAAGCGAGGAATCACTTCTGTTGCCCCTTACTTCGCACTTCCCTTACTAGTACGTCTCTCCCAGCCCTAAGGAACGTCGTTTTACTATTTGTCGTATGGCAAATATGTATAGAAAGTACATTAGAGAAAACTGAAATTCCGACGCCATAATGGAATGGGCCATTGGTCTTGATATTGGATGTATGAAATGGTGTCAGCTAGGACCCAAACGATACCGGTTTTAGGCCATTCGGATTGTTCATAGGTCCTCCTCAACTGGTCGGTCACGGGTGAACCACCTACTCTATGCGAAGCTCAGTAGAGCTTAGTTGACATGTAGTCTGTGACGTGAAGTGCTTGCTTGTGAAACATACCTCACCGACGAGTGCTGACAGAATATCAACAATTGCCGCCGGTTGTGAGGACCCGGGTAATTGGTCTACGTAAGTGCACTAGCCGGAGCTGCATGCGTTAGTCGAAAAGCATCTTCGGCATAATGTGTACGGCAGCAGTGTTCACATGAAACAACACATTCTCGGAGACCTGACTTAAGATCCCGTGCCCCTCCAGCAAGTGTTTCACTGACACCACAATATCGATATGTGAGGTTGTCCTATCATCATCGTATCACTGCCTCACACCCATCCACTATGACACTTGGGGCGTTGTAGGCACACGAATTCATGGTGTTGCAATGGACATTTTCCTTAGTGCATATGATGGGAAATAACATTCTATACAGCTGAGTGTTGGAGGTTCGCCGTATAATTCTGACGCCCTGGATTAACTCCTGAGCAAGAGCAGCGGAAATTCAAGCTACTACGGTATCACGCGTCACGCGACGACCTATTTTGATTATCGTTTTCGTGCAGCTGGCTCACGATCCCGTACTCCTGCAGCAAGTGTTCCACGAATCCACAAGATCGACGTATGAGTCTGTCCAGGCGTTGGGAACGGTCACGCTGGTCCGACGAATGGCATAGTCCCGTCTTCTGTGATGAATCGCACGTTTGCATTGGCAGCGATGATCGTGTCCGACTACCTACCGGGGAGAAAGACAACGCTGATAGTTTTGGCGAAAGGCACACGGGATCAATTCCAGACATTACAGTCTGTGGAGCTATTGATTTTCATGTGAAATCGTCATCTGTGATTGTTGAGGGCATAATGACTGAGCGACGGTATATGGATAGAGTTTGTGAATTCACTGGTTGTTCCTCTGATGGTGAACGTTGGTAATGAGACCTTGTGGCAGGGTACTACGCACTCTCACACTGAAGACATCTACAGGGAAGATCTCCAAGGCATTACGCTTTTACAGTGGTCTATCAGGTCTCTGGATATACAGTAAGCCCTAATTAAAAATGCATGGAATATGATGGGTAGACATCCGAACAACTCTTCTCAGCCATCCCGAATTGTGAATGAACTGACCCTTGCGGTGCAGGAAGCATGGGTCACAATTCCACACGACGTAATCCTAGGTCTTATTGACTCCATACCGCAAATTACTGCAAATCATACAAATATGATTTTTACACCCTGCACTGACCTGTTTCCGTATATTGTGGGCGCGCAGGGGAACTTGAACATCTTATTATCGCATCACTGCCTCACACCCCTTCACCATGCACACCTGGGCTGTTGTAGGCAAACCACTCAACTTTTGCCTATTGCAGATGATGGCAAATAACGTTCGGTATAGCCTTATAGTCATATTAGTCTGATTAGACTAATGCTAAGGAAGATATAGTTGGACTGAGTAGTTCAGGTGATAAAGCCCAAAATAGTGAGTTCGAGCCCGCTTCAGTCGGGTAGTATTTGAAGGTGCTCGAAAGGCACAAAATTCCGAAACCTCGGCTCTACCGAACGTCACAAAAGTAGTTAGTGGGGTATAAAACAAATAACAATATTATTATTATTATTATTATTATTATTATTATTATTATTATTATTATTATTATTATTATTATTAGGTGCGAAAAAGACCAGAAAACTGATCACGCAAAGCTCACTTAGAAGTTGTGCATTTCTTTCTTTGCCAGCAGCCTTCAATTTTCCTCTCATCGTAGTTCTTCGTTCTTCTGTCCACTTGGCTCCTGTCTTCTTCTTATGGTTTCTCTCTGACTACTTCCCACTTGCTGATTTTCGTTCTGTATCAGGTTCGGTCTGCGATGTCGGCCACTTTTATTCCTGATTTTTCCAGGTCTTAGCGGATTTGCGATGTCCACCTATCTGTTTAGATGTTTTCTGTTGCTTTGAGTGAGATTTTTTCAGTCTGTTTTCTGGAAGGCGTTTGATGTGTCCGTAAAATTTCAGGCGTTTTTTTTTTGCTGTCGGCCGCAAGGTTTGAGAGCTCCTCGGTTTTTGTACGAGATTTCAGTCGGTATCCTTTGTCAGTTAGTTTTGGGCCGAGAATTTTTCTGAAGATTTTACGTTCCTCTTTCAGGATGTCTTCGAGTATTATTTTTCTGTGGAGACCCAGAGTTTCACTCGCGTATAATATATAAGGTTTGATCACGGTGTTGTAATGTCGAATTTTGGTGGAAATTGAGAGGCATTTTTTGTTGTAAATGTTTTGAGTTCAGCCGAGGACTCTCTTCATTTTCTGGATGCGGACCTCGAGGGTCTTCTCTTCTTTTCCTATTGGTAGTACAATTTCTCCGAGATATCGGAACTCAGTTACATTTTCGATTGTGCCAAATTTCCTGTTCAAATTCTGGAGGTTACAGTGGTTGCACATGACCTTGGTTTTTGATAAGGCGATTTATTATTATTATTATTATTATTATTATTATTATTATTATTATTATTATTATTATTATTATTATTATTATTATTATTATTAAAGATATGATCTGTACGCTTTGTGATGAGGCCTTCATCTCATCGCCCCTTATTTATTATACGAATCGTAAAATGAGTTGGTAAAGACCCTGATCGTCCTTAATATTAACTTTATCATTTTCACAAAATTTCGCCCAGCTGTTTTCACGTGATATTTTAATAGACAAAATTAAACTGCACCCGATGTTGACCTTTACTTTTCCTGTTCGACACAAAAACCAAGTATCAGACCGATATTCAGAAAGCACAGACACAAAGACAACCTGTATTTCCTACGAAGTGTTACGCTGTTTCTGAACCTATTATCATACATTGTTAATTGATCCTGAAGAAATATGCGTTGCGTTTCCCTCGGTTTTTGTACGAGATTTCAGTCGGTATCCTTTGTCAGTTAGTTTTGGGCCGAGAATTTTTCTGAAGATTTTACGTTCCTCTTTCAGGATGTCTTCGAGTACTATTTTTCTGTGGAGACCCAGAGTTTCACTCATGTATAGTATAGCAGGTTTGATCACGGTATTGTAATGTCGAATTTTGGTGAAGATTGAGAGGCATATTTTGTTGTAAATGTTTTGCGTTCAGCCGAGGACTCCCTTCATTTTCTGGATGCGGACCTCGAGGGCCTTCTGTTCTTTTTCTATTGGTAGTACAATTTCTCCGAGATATCGGAACTCAGTTACATTTTCGATTGTGCCAAATTTCCTGTTCAAATTCTGGAGGTTGCAGTGGTTGCACATGACCTTGGTTTTTGAGAAGGAGATTTATTATTATTATTATTATTATTATTATTATTATTATTATTATTATTATTATTATTATTATTATTATTATTATTATTAAGATAGATATGATTTGTACGCTTTGTCATGAGGCCTTCATCAAATCGTCCCCTATTTTTGAGACGAATCGTAAAATGAGTGGTTAAAACCCTGATCGTCCTTATTCTTAACTTCACCATTTTCACGAAATTCCGCCCAGCTGTTTTCAGGTGATATTTTAACAGACAAAATTAAACTGGTCCCGAAGTTGGCCTTTACTTTTCCTGTTCGATACAAAAACCAAGTATCAGACCGATATTCAGAAAGCACAGACACAAAGACAACCTGTATTTCCTACGAAGTGTTACGCTGTTTCTCAACCTCTTATCATACATTGTTAATTTATCCTGAAGTAGTACGCGTTACGTTTCCCTGTAATATTTCTGATAAGTGCCATTTTGAAAATAAAGGGCCAATTGCAGAAACGGTGTTTAGACGATGTCTACGGTTAAACAATGCCTAAGTATGGCTGCCGCATTGCAGAGACGTTATTTATCACTTAGACACTGTCTAAAACCTATGTTCAACCGCTCATGTTTAAACACTGCCGAGAGCACTGTTTAACCTCAAATGAGAGGAGTGAATCACAATCAGAGGTTATGTACCATGAAACATGTAGTTTGTATTAGCATGTTGAGACGATTTCTCGAAGAAAGGTTAGTCGGACGGTCTCCCGCTGCTAAATCGCAGCAATTTATTTGACATATGCAGGGAGATGGATCTTAAACTAAGGTTTCGCTTTTCAAGAGACTTGTTTCTTGAGACTGACAAAGGGACAGTCCGGTAACTGTCAACTTGAATACAATTCTTGGCAACAGATATTGTATTATACACATGGGATAATTTCCATTGAATTATAGATCACTTCCACTATCAGAATAACTTGTCCCAATCGTCAGAGGGCTGTCGCATACATCAACCGGGAGGGATTCACTTATATTTACTGCCAATAAACACACATAGTAGTGAAAACTAAAAAGTAGGTTGTATTTGGTTTATATATATATATATATAATCGTATAAGTTTTCGGCAACTATCAGATAGGAAAAGGCAAGTTGTAGTGGTGGTGGTGATTATTGTTTAAAGAGGAGGATTGGGGAAGAAGAGCCGTGGCCATAATAACAGTCCTAGTATTTGCCTGGTGTAAAAATAGGGAAACTACGGAAAACAATCTTCGGGGCTGCCGATGATGCGTTTTGAACCTACGATCTCCAGAATGCAAGCTACATCTAGATGGCCCGTACAACACACTTGGTTACACATTACTATTGCTTCATCTTCCCTTCGTCGAAGCTATCGTATTTATGAGTAGATTACACTTAGCGTAACAACGCTATAATCAAAGCTATACTTCCTCGTACGGTGGCATGTCGCTTTAGTGTCGATAATATTATGAGATTTAATTTCCACTGAAAGCGATACTCTTATCAGTGGACAAGTCATGCTTATGCTTAGCCATATTTGAGTAATGTGTAGGAAGACTGACTGGCGTTCCGCGCACACCGACGAATTTCATTGGTTGCAACAGGCAAAGAGTTACATGAAAGATACTTCTATCTCCATTTTCAAACCAATATTCAAACTTTAAGTGATGTTTAGTTAATCATCGGCTGAACATTGTTTACGCAATGGAAGATCGTGCTCGATTTAGACGCTGTTTAGGTAGACGTTGTCTAAGGCTTAAAACTAGTCATCGTTTCTGCAATCGGCCCAAAGTATTTTTTGTTTCAAGAAGCAAACTCCGGAAATAGTCAGTAGAAAGGGAAGCTTGTTACTATAGTGGTCTGACGAGAAGTCGCGTGGGTGAGGGGTAAGCATGGCTGCCGCGCATCGCCTATCTCAAGTCTCAATGCCTGACAATAAACATCGGTTCCTTCCGCGGTGACTCTTGCGAACTGAGGCGTTGTCGTTAAGTTTCAAAGTGGTAACGCAATTGTGCTTTAATTACACATTTACCATAGTTAATAAGTACTGAATAAAGTTATTATTATTATTATTATTATTATTATTATTATTATTATTATTATTATTATCTAATACAATGCCTGTGTTACGGCTGGTAGGTGAACAGTTCGCGACTTCTTTGTCGACGAACGCGTACCCCAGCATTGGACTACGCGGAAACTGCCCAAGCAGCGTTCGAGACGGGACCCAAATCAATCCGACGCTATGCTTCAGCTGCCAAGTGAGTAGTTCTACTTCATTTTTTATCTAACTTACATTATATCTTGGAGAACTTATCTATATACTAAGTGAAATAAGAGCGACAGCAATATTGTATTGTTGTAAATACTTCGGGAGGCTGTAACACGGACTATTTCAAGTGCAAAAGGTCATATCAGCAAGTGATCAACTTGCAATATGTATAAAATTACAGGTGTTGGTGTGGTGCGCGTAAGAACAACCCATCAAAAATTATTATAGACACACAGATGACTTATAGATGTATTTATTGATGCAGAAACTCCACAAAATGAACAGTTCTATCTAATTGATGGAAAATTCTTACACAATGCGCAACAATTCTACAGGAATGACTTGTGGATGGATATAATGATCCACAGACTTACGTCCACACAATTCCAAATTTAACACATTGAAAATGACGTTATTTACTCTACTCTAAATCCTCGTTGTTACTGAAACACATTGGTTAGTTCCTATGACAGTTACTGTACTAAAAACATATTTAGGAGTAGGTTCGCATGTTTATCAGAGAAAAAAGAGAGAGATAAGTCTAAATTGGGGAAAAATACAGGTTTCAAAAATGTATTGCCATTTATTGCTTTGAACTAGTTTATGACCCTAATCACCCCTGGTGACGACACTTTTGTTATTTACTTAGGTTACATGCTGTTAGTTATTATAATTAATTATTTGTCGAAAGCAACTGAACAATATACTTAAGTTCTGAGTACCGAGCCGAGTGGGCCTGCGTGTTAACGAGCTACGGCTGTGGAGCCAAGCTCAACATTCGGGGACCGAGTGAATTCGTGGGCTGTCCTTATGATGGTTTTCTGTGGCTCCTATTTCCACTTCCAGGCAAACGTCTGGACAGTTCCTATATATAGGCAACAGGTGATTCCCTCGACTTCTTCACCCAGTTTCATTCACCATCTTTCATTTCACCTTCATAAGTTCCTCAACTATGGTTGGTCCCAGAAAGCGCATCCGGCCATAAAAATAATACGTCATCAACTTTCATATTTCCTCATCCCCGACCCCGTGTCAGGAAACGGAACTAAGCAGTAGACATAAACATTTGATGTACTCAGTGACTGACAATTGTACGTTGTTCGCAGTTCCGGAACAACCTCCTGTCATCTCAGTCCAGTAATATATTTCCACATCCACGTGTATCGCCTCTTTTCTACTATTCACTACAGCTGTCAGAACTACTCGCGATCAATCGGACCTTACAGGAGTGACAACGGGACATCTTTCGTACGTTGTCAGGCGTAGATCAAGTGCTAAAAGAAAATTTCCTCTGCTTCCGTTTTCCCAACCGAGCATGGGACTCCTCTTCCGAATCTAATTTCTCTAGAATAATGGAATGCATAGTTTCAAATTTCATTCAGTCTATGTTGTCGTTGCTACTCCTTTCGATATTACTTTTCTTTACTAAAGATTCAAGAAAACCGAGCTCGATAGCTGTAGTCGCTTAAATGCGGCCAGTATCCAGTATTCGGGAGATAGTAGGTTCGAACCCCACTGTCGGCAGCCCTGAAAATGGTCTTCCGTGGTTTCCCATTTTCACACCAGGCAAATGCTGGGGCTGTACCTTAATTAAGGCCACGGCCGCTTCCTTCCCACTCCTAGCCTTTCCCTGTCCCCTCGTCGCCATAAGACCTATCTGTGTCGGTGCGACGTAAAGCAACTAGCAAAAAAAAAAAAAAAAAAAAAAAGATTCAAGAAAGCCGATGACCTAGATATAAGACCTCTTAAAACAATCATCATAATCATCATCAAGGAAACATCACGGTTCAATGAGACGGACGGGTTTCTTTTTGATTTAAAATATGCTTATCAAAACTCAGTGCCTTATAAGAATTTAAAACTATTGTGTTCTTTAGTAATATTTAGTCGTCAACGATACCTAGACATTATTGCTACCAAATCAAAAAACCTTGTCTAGTATAAATTGTTGTGGAATGAATCTTCTCTACTTTTTGACTCAAAGTTGGAAATTATTTTCAAATATGCATCTAGAACTCTGACAAATACAATTCATTAAATGTATTTTTAATGAAGAGTCACTAACGGGATTCATACTCATCTACATTCGGAGTTTAAATTAATAAAATTAATCATAATCATTTCATAACATTTCTCAAAATGAATGTCGAATTGGCCCGGGATGTGAACATGTCGCACCCCCACAAAAATAGCGCTGCAATTCAAATAATGCCATTTTTAGTTATGGCATGCACCATGTAAAAATAATTACTATTTCGATCTATGCCATAATTGTAAATTTCTTTTTTTCTCGCGAAAATTCAAAAATGCCGTTATACCACATCAGGTTTTATCGTCAGTCAAGAATATTGACGTTTCTTAACTGTGATTAATTTTATTGAATCTCTGTGAAAGTGTGATGTAATATGCTAAATTTTAGCATGTATATTCCAGTCAAATTTAAAAATGACGCCAATATTATGGTTAAGGGAGGATTAAAGGAAATATTGCAACTTTCCATGGATGTCCCGAATGGTATGGTATACGATGAAATGAAATTTAAAGGTCTGGGTTTATTTTGTGCATCATATGAAATACATCAGCAACATATTAATGTAGGCAAAGAACTCTTCCAATAACGTCTTTTTTCCACTGAACAACAAACTTATGTCAAGAAATCAGCACGGGCTTCGCCGCACTGAATGCAGCAGAAACATAATCTGTTCGAGATGAAGGGCATGGTTTTGTAGGTGCAAGGGAAGTTCAACTCGAATTGGGAACAAGAGCTTTTGACAGCTGGAGCAAGAATGGGTATAAATGTAAAGGTGTAGTCCTACCTAAACAGTATACCCCAGCGAATACATGGATTCCTAATCATAAAGGCGTGTCTTGCAATGAATGGCATGAGGCAATAAAAATGAATACCAATATCTCTGTTGTGCGTACTGTACCTGACAGATCCCAGGGTAACTGCCTCTGTCGGCGTTGTCTCAGAGTTCGAAACTCTTTCGCACGTTCTGAGAACCTGTCCACATGGTGATTTACTATGCACCTCGCGCCATAATATACCCAGATCAATGATAGCTAACGCTTTATCTCTCTTTCTCTAATTTTCTACCATTAAATAACATTAATCTCTAAACAGACTGGGTGAGAGCACTAAATTTCACCGGTACCAGTAACGAACTTAGAACCCCCCCCCCCCGGTGGGGGAAGGAGGCCTAAATTTATTACAGAGCTTTGAGAGGACAAGGTTATAATGTCTATGAAGAAGTACATGGAATCTCCAACAGAGGAAGTAACCGACGCATTGATAACTGATAAGATAACTAATAAAATATTATTCTTGATTTGATAAGGTGTTGTAAACTTGTTTTCTCGGAAACGTTCATTTTTGAGCTGTGTCACAATTCTTGAGGAGATGCGATGTGTGTTGTCGTTCGTTTACTAATCATTTCTAACTCCTAATTTAAGAATGAAAAGTCAAATATAGTAGATGCATATAGGCTCGATCGCCGAAAATATGAACATCATAAACATTAAGCTCGTAATATCTGGCACAGTTAACCTTTTCCATTTCTCTTGGGAGTTCATAGGACAATTAATATCGTCCTTATCATCTGGGAAAGCTCAACTTCTCAAACTCGATGAGAACGTGATGATGTGACGTACAGCTAATTATTCTCACCATCTTTCAAAAATATGGTGGGAGTACAAGCTGTAGTCATAGTGAGGAAGTAGCACGTTTGGGAAAGGGTATGTGAAATGTCAAATATTCTCTAACCTTGACTAATAAAATCCTTTTGAAGGAACTCTGCTGCGCGATAATTTGATGCATGTAATATTATATAACTGGTACTCAGCTACAATTCAAACAGTGTTGTTAACAATCCACAGTTTCTCACCAATTAAAGACCGACCTTACTTTCCAGTCTGCTGCCCACCACAGCGCGTTGCCGCTGACGTACAGATAACAAACACTATGATGCTAGGTTTTCAGCAGCTGGGTCTCTACCAGTCCTCACTTATTTTCTATTTTTCAATTTCACAAGACTTCTTTACTTCTGTTAGAATAAGACACTTTCTCGTCGCGATAAGACCTATGTGATTCGATGTGACGTAAATTAAATTGTAAAAAAAAAAAAAAAAAAAAAAAAAAAAACCGGCACTTTCCCTCTTGAATTCTATTGTTTAGATTTTCTGTTTTCCTAAACCTTTGTACTGTATTCTTACGTGAACCTCGCTTGATCATGTTTACACCTCCCTATACAACACTGCTGTCACATATACTCAGTTTGAAGATTACAATATAATAGTAATTTTTACTTGAGTTACGCGCAGTAATTAATAACAACCTACACAAATATACGGCAATAACATTAAATTTAAGCAGTCTTGAATAATACTGTAGACTTAGTTACATACACATATCTTCAATATAGACTGTTATGCCTTTTAGCGTTCAGTCTGCACACATGTGTGAATTAACTATGCGCTTCCATTATCCTCTTTTTCCAACCAGATCCGCGGCCTCGTTTATTTCCATCTCTCGTATCATTACATAATTAAAAATTGAGTCTAACCATCGTCGCCGCGGTCTTCCTCTACTTATCTTGCCCTCCATTATCCTACCGATACAGGAAAGTCTTATGGCCACAAAGGCTAGGACTGGGGAAGGAAGCGACCGTGGCCTTAATTAAGGTACAGGTCCAGCATTTTCCTGGTGTGAAAATGGTAAATTACGGAAAGCCATCTTCAGGCTTGTTGGCAGTGGGGTTCGAATGGACTATCTCCCGAAAGCAAGCTGTCTGATACGTGACTCAAACCGCACAGCCAACTTATTCGGAGGTACATGAATCTCCTTGGTAATCTATCCTCCTCCATTCGCCTCACATTACCCCTCCAATGAAGCCGGTCTATACGAACAGCTTCATGCATTGAGTTCAACCCTAATTTAGCTTTTATATCTTCATTCTCAGTACCCCTCACTCATTTGTACCTGCAGCTTTCCTGCTAATTTCATATCCGTTACTTCCAACTTATTGAATAAGATATCCTGAGTCCACCCAGCTTTCACTCCCGTACAGTAAATTTGGTCTCGAAATAGACCAATTTAAAGATAGTTTCGTTCGGGAGCGGCTTCTTTCTTACAAAATATCGTTGATCCAAACTTCGAGCTCACTTCATTATTTTGATTCGCCTTGATTCAAGTTTGCTTATTAGATACGCCTTTCTTACATTGAACCATCACTGTAGTATCTTGAGAGGATACACATCCTGCGTGCCCAACTCGTCCCGTTTCTCAACGAGGTCGAGTTTAAAGTGAGATGAATCTTCGTAGCGAGTTTTTACGATCGAATGCCCCACCAGACGTCAAACAGATCAGAGGAGTTAATGAGATTAATCGAATGACGCTATATACGATAATAGGAAGGTAGAGGGTTGAAACCGGTGCCGGCACTTAGCCTACTCCTGTCAAATAACACCAAGGGATCTGCTGAAGGCTTTACGTCACCATCCGACGGACGAATCACTATCAACAGCATCATATGCACTCACTCCATATGAACACTGCGGATAAGTTTCGAATTGAATCCAGACTTTTGGAACGCAATCTAGTGATTAGAAATTGAATACCAGCACTTCTCATACCCTGCCGGTCAACATCCTGATGGTGATCTTTTTTCGACCAATGGGACTCGAGTCGGCTAACCACGGTGTCGGAGACTTGACGGCGGCACCAGGTGGGCTTGGAGGATACACATCCTAAATACTTGGAATGGTCTACCTGTTCCAGTTTCATTTTTCCTACCTGGCATTCGATCCTCTTAGGTTTCTTCCCTATGTAAATAACTTAGTTATAATATCAAAGAGCAATCAAAGCAAAGCTATGTTTGTGCAGGTTATGAAGGCCTCTGGACGAATGCAAGGTGAAGTAGGCTATGCGTAATCTCGATATCCAAAACAGGATAGAGAATTTAGGTTTATTCCCGTCTGTCTGTTTGTTTGTCTGTCTGTTCGTTTCGTATACAAATCCATACCGTTCCATCAATCTGAACCAAAGTTTGTATTTATGGACCGTGCGGGTAACGCCGTCTACAAGAAATTTTAACAGCCCTATATTTAGGACCTCTGGCATATTAACATAGACTAATGTAAGCGAAATGTGGAATTTGTCGTACAAGACAAAGCTCATTATATGCCTCAAGATGAGAAGAAGGAAATTCGGTAAATCCCTATAAGACCAAACACTATAAGGCCCTAAAACCCACCGTTATGGAGATAATGACACCAGACTACCTTCATTCTAGAAACCGGATGACTGGGCGAGGGCGTGCGGTTAGGAGCGCGCAGCTGTAAGCTTGCATAGCGGGTTCGAATCCCACTGCCGGCAGCCCTGAAGATGGGTTTTCCATGGTTTCCCATTTTCACACTTGGCAAATGCTGGGGCTGTACCTTAATTAAGGCCACGGCCGCTTCCTTCCCATTCCTAGGCCTTTCCTATCCCATCGTCGCGATAAGACCTATCTGTGTCGGTGCGACGTAAAACAACAAGCAAAAAAAAGAAAAGAAACCGGATGTAGAAATGACCAGTTGTAACCATGGCAACGTCAGCTCAAGCTACAGTAGATTACAGGCCTGGGATTCGATGTAAGCACGTGCGTGAGTGTAGGCAAGGTCAAGGGAAGATCCTGCTTGAACATTTTAAACTCATAGCTAGCGTTAATGAGCTGAGATACTCATCATTCCTGGAAACACATTTTCATATTCTTACCAGCATATTGATTGTGAATAGCTATTAACGAGGCCAATTTAAAGTAGCATTAATCTGTCGAGTACATCTCCACTCTCTCATTAACAGTGACACTCCGGATGCCGTTTAAGTCGAAGGTCAGCCCCCCTCGGCATGGGGGTGAGAATGGGTGAAAGTATTACCGAAATTATGGAAGTATGTGTGTGTCTATGTTCCGGCATAGCTGTCAACAAACTTGGTACACATATGACTTACTGTCTGGAAAAAAATACTGTGGAGATGACACCCATAGCATCTCCTAGGGTGGGGTTGGAAAGGGGGGTGAAGTATAAAATTAATAGAAAACAACCAATGTTAATGTAGAATCCATAGCTTTTGGGGTCGCTGAGATGAATAGTGGCACACCAGATGTCGTTTAAATTCAAATTCAAACCCAAGGGCACGGGGTGAAAAGGTGTGAAAAAGAAAATATCGATCAGAACCAGAACTTGGACTTTAAATGTTTGGCAGCCATTTTGTATTCATTTTCAGTCATATCATTCAAAAATGGAGAATAAGTTTTAGGACGTACTTTGCAGCTTGTGGTAAATACATCCGGTCTAGAAAGCCAAGAATAACGGCCGAGAGGATTCGCCGTGGTGACCACACGACACTTCATAATTTGCACGCCTTCGGGCTGCGCAGTGGTTGCTTGGTAGGCCAAGCCCCTTTGGAGCTGTTGCGCCATGTTTTCTTTTTTTCCCCTTTTTTTGTAAATAGATATATTGGAAATAGGTTACAAAACCATCTACTATATCCCTTATATTGTTCAGCTAATTAGGTTACCTTTGTATGTCATTATTTGCTTGATTTGACCCTGTACTAAAGTTAGTCATCATCTATAATCGAGTAGGAAGGGTAAAAAATAGCACTACATGGAAAGTATATAATTTGAAGAAGGCAACATTTTTAGGCCTGCACAGCCCATTGCAAAATTCGGACTGGACCCCATTAAAAATACTCTGCAATGTTGAAGATGCTGTTGGATATACAACTCAGCTTTGGAGACAAATGTTCCTGTAAAATATATTAATTTAGAAAGGGAAGTATCGTCGCTGTTTTAATAAAAATCATTAACGCTTTAAAAAATTAATATTACCACCGCGGAACTATGACGTACAGTCAATCTAGTCTTGACTCTTACAAAGAGTTAAGAAAAAATATTAAAACTATGATAAACAGGAGTGACTGCAATTACATAAGGCAGGTTAAGGAAAACTTAGGCAATAACGGAACAGTTTTCTTAAAAATAAGAAAGGTCTGGGGCGGCATCATGTTGGGCTAACATCCCCTCCCTCCAAACCACACTCCTTCGCGTGTTTAAGCATGGCGTGTAATACGTCAGGAACACAGAGAAGTCATCCTCCAGTAAAAATGTCAAGTCTCATTGGGATGCAATGAGTGTTCAGTTGTTCGCGGATGACAACTACCATCCACCATTGGATTACTATCGAGAAACCGGGAACATCACCTGTTCTGATTTTCTTCCCAGGTTGCAGATTTTCTTAGAGAAAATCGAGCGTCGTATTGCGGGGCGTAAGGCATTACCACAAACCACCGAAACACATAGGATAGCTTTATCCCTAAGTACTGATGGACCGAGCTCGATAGCTGCAGCCGCTTAAGTGCGGCCAGTATCCAGTATTCGGGAAATAGTAGGTTCGAACCCCACTGTCGGCAGCCCTGAAAATGGTTTTCCGTGGTTTCCCAGGCAAATGCTGGGGTTGTACCTTAATTAAGGCCACGGCCGCTTCCTTCCCACTCCTAGCCCTTTCCTCTCCCATCGTCGCCATAAGACCTATCTGTATCGGTGCGACGTAAAGCAAGTAGCAAAAAAAAAGTACTGATGGAAAAATTTGTTCTCAGCGAGGAATATCGTTGCCGTAAGAGAAAATCAAACCAGTTCATTGTTTTATGCAACTGTAGACACCGTGATCCTAGTCACGGATCTCTAGTTTCAAGAGTCATGAATTTTCATTTCGAAAATCCAACATGGGCAGGATTCGAACCGCGGGCGTCATGGAGAGAAGTCAGCGACAAAGTCACTCGGCTGTCACGCCCGTTACCCCAAGAGACAATGTCACAAATTGATAAGGACTTGACTGTTTTGAGGCATTTTATATCTAACGTACCACTGAATCTAACTAACATACGGGGTGCAGCCGGGCTGGGTGATTCAGAAGACTGAGGCACTGGCCTGCTGACCCCAGCTGACCTCGGTGGTATTTGCAGTTGCTGAAATACGTCAGCCTCGTGTCGGTAGATTTACTGGCACGTTAAAGAACTCCTACGGGAGTGAATTCCGGCGCCTCGGCGTGTCCGAAAACCGTAAAAGTAGTTAGTGAGACGTAAAGCCAATATTATTATTATTATTATTATTATTATTATTATTATTATTATTATTATTATTATTATTATTGTTATTATTATACTAGGTACAAATTCTGTATATATTCAATCTACGTCTAAACATCCGCAGTGGTATACATTTATAGTTACCGTGAATATACAGTAGTTGCAACGTTGTAGTCGTTGCTTGTTTCCATCTGTAACTAATTTTCAGAAACTACAGTGAAACTTCGATATCTCGAATCACCTCAGGAGCTGAATTTTATTTCGAGTTATCGAAATTTCGAGATTTAGAGGATATCGATTTTGAGCACGTATAGCACATAATCGAATCATATGTATGTACGGGTTTATATTGAAAACATTATTTTTAACAGTACTTAAAAATATACAGAAAATTCTATTTTTTTTTTGCTAGGGGCTTTACGTCGCACCGACACAGATAGGTCTTATGGCGACGATGGGATAGGAAAGGCCTAGGAGTTGGAAGGAAGCGGCCGTGGCCTTAATTAAGGTACAGCCCCAGCATTTACCTGGTGTGAAAATGGGAAACCACGGAAAACCATCTTCTGGGCTGCCGATAGTGGGATTCGAACCTACTATCTCCCGGATGCAAGCTCACAGCCGCGCGCCTCTACGCGCACGGCCAACTCGCCCGGTAAATTCTATTTTACGGCATCACTTTAATTATAACCCTTATTATCATATTATTATGTCGGACTCGTTGGCCGAATGGTCAGCGTACTGGCCTTCGGTTCAGAGGTCCCGGGTTCGATTCCCGGCCGGGTCAGGGATTTTAACCTTCATTGGTTAATTCCAATGGCCCGGGGGCTGGGTGTTTGTGCTGTCTCCAACATCCCTGCAACTCACACACCACACATAACACTATCCTCCACCACAATAACACGCAGTTACCTTCACATGGCAGATGCCGCCCACCCTCATCGGAGGGCCTGCCTTACAAGGGCTGCAATCGGCTAGTGATAGCCACACGAAATTAAATTTTTAAAATCATATTATTATTATCATAACCTTTTAGAAGACACGATACAGTACATACACTAGGCCTACAGCAGTGCAACAAGAAACATACCTCTGTTAACACCTTTGGAAAAAAAAAACCGATAGTCTCTTCTGTTTGTCACGGTTAACCTTTCCTCCCTTCACTTTGAAACTTCTCGTCAGTACCACGCAGCTGAGATTCGTAAATGGAGCTTGTCATCCGCGACTTCGGGCGTAGCTTTCGTTCGTGACAGGTAATGGATTCACACCCGAGAAACAGCGAGGCCTCGCCGATTTGCCGATCACTAGGAATTTTAGTTTTTCGGTTCCCGTCATATTAACTCCCAGCATCACTGTAGCCTTTTCTTTACTTGTTAATTGTTCCTCACAAACCACAAATGCCGTATTGCATGGTTAATGTTGCACAAAATTCGAGTTAGAGAGTATTTTTTGCTTCAAGGGAGGAAATGTTTGCTTCGAGAAATCAAGAAATTCGTGTAACCGAATTTCGAGTAATAGAGAAATAAATACACGTGAAAAATAGGACAAACGGCCGGGAAATTTAAGTTACACTGAAAATTCGAATAACGGAGGTTCGAGATATCGAGGTTCGAGATATCGAGGTTCGACTGTATGTGGCAACTCTCTGTTCCTTGATTTTCTATGAAGTGGTAGCAATTCGATACTCGAAACCAATACCCTGAATTTTAAATCTATGAATATATTTGGAAAATTAAGTTAAATTTTCGCAATTATATGAGTTACGGAAAGCCTCCGTGGCTCAGGCGGCAGCACGCTGGCCTCTCACCGCTGGGTTCCGTGGTTCAAATCCCGGTCACTCCATGTGATATTTGTGCTGGACAAAGCGGAGGCGGGACAGGTTTTTCTCCGGACACTCCGGTTTTCCCTGTCATCTTTCATTCCAGCAACACTCTCCAATCTCATTTCATTAATCATTCGTTAATCATTGCCCGAGAGGAGTGCGACAGCCCTCGGCAGCCGGCACAATTCCTATCCTCGCCGCTAGAAGGGGGCTTCATTCATTCCATTCCTGACCCGGTCAAATGACTGGAAACAGGTTGTGGATTTTCATTTTCATTTTCATATATGAGTTACGGAATAAAATTAATATAATACATGTGAGTTTAGCTTGCCACCGTTATGTAACAATTGCGACTGACTCTTCAGGGTGTGGACGTTACAATGGTTGTCGAATAAAAGACATCTGCGTGAAATCCTAGACTGTCAAGTCAGAAGCTCGTGAGTATGGTAATGATCACGAGAGTAATAATAATAATAGTAATAATAATAATAATAGTAATAATAATAGTAATAATAATAAGTTAACACATTCACCACTGTACGACTGATTCGGGATTTAATGCTAAAGCTTGAAGATAACAAGCTTTTTGGAAGGAAACGTAATTTTGACTTTGATTTTTATGTGAAATATAATTTGGCACGAACTTCATACGATGTATTTTAACTCGCATTGACCTCCAAGAGCTTTCACGTTGGGGTTCTATATGGGATTGACGTTGTGTATACTTGCTTGTGTCAGATCCTTTACTATCATCTTTCTTATATTATCTTGGTCAACTCTTACTCTCATGCCGGGCTGAGTGGGTCAGACTGTTGAGACGCTGGCCTTCTGACTCCAACTTGGCAGGTTCGATCCTGGCGTAGTCCGGTGGTATTTGAACGTGCTCAAATACATCAGCCTCGTGTCGGTAGATTTACTGGCGCGTAAAAGAACTCGTGCGGGACTACATTCCGGCACCTCGCCGTTTCTGAAAACCGTAAAAGAGTAGTTACTGGGACGTAAAGCAAATACCATTATTAATTAACTTACTCTCATCCAAACTCAACGCTGTTAGGTTTTTTGAGTTTTGCGGAGTGAATCGTAATCACTGCCTTTATAGTTCTTTCTTTCTCCGATATCTTCAATGTGTAGGGGCTCTTCACCTTTCCCCGATGATAAACATTAAGAGGAGATGATTATCACATTGTACTTTCCCTTTAGTCAATAATCGCAACAACTAGGAGCTCCTAATCAGTTCTATTCGCTTGTATAGTGATAACGGAAAATTTTGTTCATACAGCAAGGTTAGTAGCTAGCTGCTCTTGAAGTCTTTCAAACGAATTTCATAAATGCACAAACCCAAAATAGGCTTAACGTTATCATTTGACGTGAGAAGGATTAGAAAGAAGAAAAGTCACACTCGTTGAGAAGTTTAAAGAAACAGACAACACAAAAATCTAGAGTGTACCCAAACTCACAAAAGATAGGATAAATTCATTTCAGAACTCACAGGGATCTCCGTGGATAGGGGTGTCGGAGTATAACCTTGTGATCATTCAGCATATCAAGGAGAAATGAATCATATATATTGTGATATTTTCTCTTAATATTGTGTTTCCTGAATGTTTCTATTTATTAATAATTTGACAAAACCTATCTTATTTTAAATATGTCCTCACAACTTTTCTCGCCTTTAGATAAAACTTTTGGAGTGGATATGAAAGTATGTTCTGGAGCTGTAGCCTGCTACTCCGAGCAATCAGACGAACCACTTCGAGTCTCTTATTCTTGTAGATTTATCTCTACCTCATAATAACTGGAAACCGAAGTGTAGTGATATAGATATAAAAATGAAAATATACATGAATTAATGAGGCACTTGCAGGCACCCTAGAAAGTTAAAACTTGGTACGGGAAAACCTGATACATCTAAGAACCCTGGAAATTTCTGGAATTCACAAAACTCTGCGAGGGATTCGTTGAACATCCTTCTTGAAACTCACTGCGACTTGTACGTGCAGCAAAGTGGAAGCGCAGTGGTACCGTTAGTGGGCCCCTAGCTGCGGTGCTTCCTCTTATTTGTGTCGACCTCCTTAACTTCATCTTTCATATTCGACCTCCCTAGGTCCACTCTTGTTCTCCTCCACGCCCAACGGTCCAGGTTTGTGAGGCCTAGACTGTCCTTCATTTCCACGCTCTTTGTGACTCTTCCCTTTCTTTTGCCGATACCTTCATTCTTCGAAGTGTCGGAGCTCTTTCTTTTTCCGTCTGATTAGTGTTAATAGAGCATTGATGGTTGCCCAGTTGTACTTCCTCTTATAACTATCACCACCACCACCGCCGCCATTATATAAATTCTAATGTTCTGCCTGTATCAATGAATGCTGAAATTAACAGTACCATGAAAAAGCTGTCGGAACACCTGACAACATACGTTGCATGCCTTCAGGTGGAGAAAGTGAAACGCATCAACCAGGTGAAGGTCTTCTGTTATTCGTCGTGCACTGGACATTAGTTTCGCATTTCTATGTTGTCGTGCATCTCATCGGGCAACAGAGCGTGACATGTGTTGGTTGACGTCCCCGTATTTCCTGTGGTCTTGACCTATTCAGCTCACTTTAGCAAACACTCCCATTGAAGTACTTTATTGTATGTAGTATTTTCTTATCTCAGCCATCAACGATTGGATTTACGAATCTTGTCGAGTGAAGTTACCAACAGTCATTTTTCTGCAACACAAATAGCTTGTGACTCCAGAGATCTTCCAAATATGTATGGTACCATATGAGAATATCCCATAATTGACTGATGCTTGCTTGTTGTTTTAAGGGGCCTAACATCGAAGGTCATCGGCCCCCATAATTGACTGAGAGAAATCATACAATAATTCGAATAAAACGTTATTAAAACATTTCTAGTATAGTATGATACTCTGCACAAGGACAAAAATAAATAATCCCTGATGATAAATGATGATGATGATGGAAATAAATTAATATGTAAAGAACAATGAAGAAATTCACATAAAATTGTGAATCACATCAGAGCAGAGAAAACGAAGAAAGGAAAGACTTCCGAAAGCGTGAAAGAGAAAAGCAGTGACAACTGAAGGAAACTCTAAGTTTAAGATAAGAAATAGATAACAACGGAGAGAAGAAATAAGTACAAATAAATTGAGATATTATATAAATTCGCAAATAGGACGAAAATGTAATGGGCAGAAAGAATAGATAGGGAGAAAAATAATGAAAGAAGGAAAGAAAGAAATATAGCAAACAAGATAGGAAGAACAAAAGGAAGAAAAAGCGATAAGAACTGAGAGAAGAACTTCAATATAAAATAAATATATATTACACTGACAAAAATAAGAAATAGATAAAAGGAAACCATAATTTCATTTAACCGACTGAGGATACCTTTCTTGTTTGCAATATGCTTTACGTCGCGCCTACACAGATAATTCTTATGGTGACGATGGGATAGTAAAGGGTTAGGAGTGGGAAAGAAGCGAACGTGTCGTTAATTAAGATGCAGCACCAGCATTTGTCTAGTATGAAAATGGGAAACCACATAAAACCATCCTCAGGGCTGCCGACAGTGGGGTTCGAACCCACTATCTCCCGAATGAAGGCTGATAACTTCTTGTGGTATTTCTTGGAAGGGATGACTGAGTCAGGTTGGGGCGCTACTGGCCATCCTGTGGGTATACAGCAGCCTTACTTCAATAATTGTCTCCTTCTGGAGTATATATGAATTTTCTGAAAGGCGGAACTAGAACACTCGTATTCTGCCCATATCCCGAAGATATGTCATCACCAGATATATAAAAGCAGGTTTGCCTCAAAGAGGCTGTTCCGGATACTGTCAACTGAAGACCCGTTGTGAGAACAAATGCATTTTGTAAATAGCCAATAATTAGTGAAGTATTGTCATGCATTGTCACACATAATTCTGTGAATACTAATTGAGTCATCCGCGATTAAATTAGTTCAATAAAGCAGTCAGTGTTTTATTCATAACAATAAGTTTTCAAGGACTTAAGGCCGTAATTTTCATGTTTGGAAAGGTTTGCTGATCTTTTATAGTAATAATACTATTAGTTATGTCCCTTCAATTGCCCTGGATGTTAAGAAATGTCAAGGTGACAGAATTATGTCCAGTAGGAATTCTTTAATGTGCCGGGAGCCAACAACATAAAACCCTCAAATGTCACCGACCTCAGGCGGAATCGATCCCGATATCTTGTGAACAGAAGAATATCTAACCAACTGAACCTCTAAAGCACTACTGTCTCCTCAAGAATATAGGACACCTATATTTTTTAACTATTGGTGCTGCCATTTACTGAATAGTTTTTTTTTTTTTTTTTTGCTTTACATCGCACCGACACAGATAGGTTTTATGGCGACGATGGGACAGGAAAGGACTAGGAGTGGGAAGGAAGCGGCCGTGGCCTTAATTAAGGAACAGCCCCAGCATTTGCCTGGTGTGAAAATGGGAAACCACGGAAAACCTTTTTCAGGGCTGCCGACTGTCTCCCGAATACTGGATACTGGCCGCACTTAAGCGACTGCAGCTATCGAGCTCGGTGAATAGGTTTGTTTTAAATGTTGTATCCTTAACTTGATACCTCAGAAAGTGTCATGAATAATGAACCAATGCCAAACAAGGAACTCTATGAGAATAAGTTTTTGGAAGTCTGGTTACTATCAGGTTTACTAACTTAAGCTTACACACTCTCAAAATCTCGATATTTAACTGTATATACAACTCGTATAATTTGATAGATTTACACCCTATTTAAAATACAGTATCTTAACAATCATTCGAAAAGTTCAACTATACTCAATGTCAAGTTCAGAAAATTACGAACTCAAAGAGCGTTCTTTCACGTTTTTTAAATTTTTTATTAAGTGATACACATTTTAGCATCTTAATACTTTTAAATCGGGATTTTCTCGTAAATGTATGACGTACCGACGAATTTTGGCTAAAATATGCATGCAGATGTGCAAGGCTGTACTCAGAGGAGGAGGGTAAAGGGGCTCCAACCCCTCCACCCGAAATAAAACATGACTTGACAAATTTAAACAGCACATACGGGTTATCGAAAATTCAACCTATTAAATTTTTTTTTTTTTTTGCTAGGGGCTTTACGTCGCACCGACACAGATAGGTCTTATGGCGACGATGGGATAGGAAAGGCCTAGGAGTTGGAAGGAAGCGGCCGTGGCCTTAATTAAGGTACAGCCCCAGCATTTGCCTGGTGTGAAAATGGGAAACCACGGAAAACCATCTTCAGGGCTGCCGATAGTGGGATTCGAACCTACTATCTCCCGGATGCAAGCTCACAGCCGCGCGCCTCTACGTGCACGGCCAACTCGCCCGGTCAACCTATTAAATTAAAAGTATTATGAAACCAAGACACTGGGAAATAAAACAGTTGAATTTAACCCATAAAACTACGCTATCTCTGTGAATATACTTACGACATTTACTGAAATATAAGTGGTAATGTTAATTTTGGGGAGATTTGCTTCTTTTTAATGTTTTTAATATATTTTGCACTATCATTCAATTATCTGCACTCCGGTACAAGTCATTCTTGCCTAAAATATTTTTCTTGGGCCTTTTATTAGCGTCGTATGAATACAGGAAACGGTAAACATAAAGTATATTGTCTAAGTATTGTAAGTGTTGAAATACCTATATATGAATGGTTATATGCCTAGAAACTTACGATAGTATTCACTTTTTTATACATTTATTATATTTTCATGATGATCATGTTTCAGATATAGATAGTTTAGAGATTCGTTTACTTTTCTGGCCTTTTCCCAGTTATATGAGATCGACACGAATGTGCATTAAACCCTGTTTTACGGATGGCAGATGCCCTTCGTGAAGTCAACCCTGTGTGGGGGATATTTATTTACTGTTGCATGTTTCTGTGGTGGTCAGTAGTATGATATGTTGTGTGTAGGAGAAGGTGTACTAGGATGACCACAAACACTCGGCCTCCGAGCTAGAAGAATTAACCGAACGCGGTTAATCCTTGAAATGAACCCGGGGCCTAACGCCAATGCGCTGATAATTCATCCTGGGAGCCGGACTTCCAGATACAATTAAGAGTCTGAAATTAACATTCTTAAAAGAATCTTCGATCATTTATAGCAAAGAATTAAAATAGCAAATTCGTTTTTTAAAATATTCAGTTCTTAGTCTCTAATTTTCAATTGTCCTACTAGATTTCATCCAGAACGGTTGTCGCCCATTCATGCTTATAAATGAATTATTTTTAATCAGTTCGTGGTGGTCACTAAACAATTCCATCATTTTGAATTTTCCTTAGAATAACTGAATTTTGCAAAAACCTTACTTGTGTTAGCCAATTAACAAAAGGCCAATCCCTGACACAGAAGCAGGAAAATCAATGCTCGCAAAGGGAACCTGTAGCCCGAAGAAAACCAAACAGATGTAGGGCACATTTTTCCTGGTATACATATTTGAGTTACTTTTGTTTTCTCCACGTAAAGAGCCATACTTTTCAGTAATCAAGTGGAGAAATGCAGTGAAATTTATTAGTCTCAAAACTTATACGCACACCACAAGTCTCACCATCGTACCGTTCTGACTGCCAGTTAGGCTGTTAATTTATAATAGTTGGGCACTATAGTTTGACCATGATCATGTGAGGTTTTTATTCTAACATTAAAAACACCAACAATTTTTACGGAAAAGTGTTATAAACTATATAGATTGCTATAATAATAATAATAATAATAATAATAATAATAATAATAATAATAATAATAATAATAATAATAATAATAATAATAATAATAATAATAATAATAATAATAAAAACAATAATAATAATAATAATAATAATAATAATAATAATAATAATAATAATAATAATAATAATAAAGTATTTATGTGCGTGAAATTCCTTTTAGTATATTGGAGTGTGAGGATGAATTGATTTTAAACTGATATTACGCAACAACAGACATATATGTAAGTAGACTTACTGAATAGTTAAATTTGCTGGATAATAATTGTTACCGTGTGTTTGTGCAGCAGATAGGTGAAAGAAGGTGCGGGTATAAATGGGCGGATATACAACAGTCGAAAGATTAATTTAAAACTTTAAAATTTGAGATATATTTCTTATCCTTTTTTAACCTTAAATAACAACATTCAGGTACAACGTCTAGCTCGAGACGCAGGTCAGAATAATCAGGTAATAACCAATTAACAACCTGAGCTTGAAGCTCCCTAATTACAAATTTTACATGAACACTATTGCTCCTTTCAACCAACAGTCAAGGAGAAGGATCTCCCAATTTTTATATCTGTGGAAGAGCTTCTTTGCTCTGCAAATTTACACTTCCTAGGAGACGATTCTCGAAAATTACAAGTTCCAGGCCTATCAAAGGTACAACCTGCATTTAACAAAACAAACAGCATTCACTGTATTATCGACTCAACAGTGTACTTGCCTTAAAATGGAATGAATGAAATTGATTGTAACAGGGGTAACAAATGAACATTCTACATGGCTTTTGGTAAAAACACAAGGTTAATGTTAATGGCCGAAAAATCAAAAGGTTAGGAGGCGAACTCTTGCACTCCTTGAAATTCGCATGAAAAATTCTAAAACCCTATGTGGGCTTATGGCCCGACGTTATAGAGGCTAAGCCTATACTACGGAGGTGACTATATAGAGAAAAAGTTTACAAAATTAAAAAGATACATTTAAAGGTTATAAATTCATAGTCACCTCAGTATCAAGTCGAGAGGGAATACAAGAGGGTTCTTCACTATTTATTTCTTCATTTCGAATAAGAAATAGAAGTTAAATTGCGGAAGAAATTTGAAACCTTCCCCTCGAGCTAGCTTTCAGAGATTATCACATAGTTCAGCAGAAACTGCCATTATCTTGAGCTGATGCACCTCCCGAAGATGGACGAGGGAGCCCTTTGCCCCTGCCTCCATTACGAACACACTCTAGACTGGAGCAATCACAAAGACAACATGACCCGAAATGTCACAGCTTTTATAAGGTAGAGGAAGGTTCTAGATATCTCTATGCAGAAACCCTGACACGCCCACAATTTTCATTAGACAATCAAATAAATATCAAAAACCGTTATTGGTTACTTAAATAAGTATACACATTTTCTACTTGGCCAACATATTTAGTTGGCGGGAAGAGATAGAAGTGTTGATAACTTTTTAACATCAAAAACAAACTATAAATAATTCAGTTTAGAAAACCTTGACATACAAAATTACTTTGAAAATTAATAGTTCATCTTCATCCCAGAGGGCGCAACATAAGTTGATAGTAGAGTCATCTATGGCAAATTGCGCAAACTTCTTGTATCAAACAGTTTGACGACCCAGTTCTAGATGGCCTTGTCAAATGTGCTTAATTTAAATGCACGGCATGGCTGTACCTCCGTACAATAATATTTATAAATTTGTGTACACGATTGAATAAACATTAAACTTTTCTTCCAGAATATTCTTCTGTACGAACAGAAAGTATATTTTCCCATTTATAAAGTGCCTATGAGTGAATATATTTACCTCCAAAAATCTCAAAACTAGTATGAACAGATTATCGCTTACAACATTTGGTACTTTTGGAAAAAAAAATGTCCTTACCTACTCATTTTTGAGAAGATAATTAGTGACAGGCGGACTTGAAGAATGAAGTTAAAATGTTAGTATTCATGAGTCAAAGTATGTGAATTGGCCCTCTATTTCACCAACATTACCCAAATGCAAAAATTATACCCTTTAATAGTAGTAAATTAAATATATTTTGGCTATAGGTAACTTTGCAAATTAAAAATATTTTGAAAATTATAGACAAATGGCTTTTAATGCAATGTTAAAACGTTAGTAGGTGCAAGTTGTAAATTAATGAAATTCGTGGAAAAAATATAAAGAGGAACGAACTATCAAATATGACACACGAATGGTATCGTGCTTAATAAACATACAGAAATACATTCATGTTATCGATCCGCTATTAGATTTTAACGTCTTTTATAATGTCAATGCAAACAAATTGATTTCCTCCATTTTTAAACAAATAACACACCCATTTCTTTTGACCGCTGTGAATTTAACTTTCCATTTAACCCGTTTACATGGTGCTACTCTAAAAATGTTTCATCTTTTTTTTATTTCATTAAATCTACCTCATAGCTAAAATGTAGCGTTTATATTTGATAATGGTTGTGGGTATTGCTTTATGGGGAAGTTCAACTGTGCAACGTTCGCATTTGTAGCTTAACTGTTAGTGCTACTAACTGCCGTCATTAGAGCTTCGGTACTGCCAGATATTTAAGAAGGACTGGTGTGAGGTTAAAATGACACCTGTAGCTCACTTCCATTGGGGCTGAGTTTGAAAAGAGCTCTACCATCTCGGATCGAAGACAGAAGTTTTGTTCGCCATCATGCTTAAATGATTATCACGCTGGTCTTTGATCCCAAGAGTTCTGTGTTTGATTCCCGGCCAAGTCGGGGATTTTAACATTCATTGGTTATTTCTTCGGTTTCGGGGGTTGGTTTTTGTGACGTCTTCAGCATTAGAATTCATCTTCACAAATGTGCACGTCACCTATAGGGCGTTATCTCCAAAAACCTTCATCACGTCTCTCCGGAGGTCATACTACATTATTATTATTATTATTATTATTATTATTATTATTATTATTATTATTAACCAGCATCTATTAACACTTATCAGAAGGAATGTGGAAGATGCTCGACCCTGGAAGAACGAAGGCGTCGGTAAAAGAAAGGGAAGTTTGGCGAAGGAAGTGAAAATGGAAGACTTCCTAGGCTTCGCAACACTAGTAACGTCGGGATTGAAAGAGAACAAGAGTCGACCAAGGGTAGTTGGCTAGGAATGATGAAAGCGAGGAACCTGACACAAGTGGAAACAATTGCAGACTCAGCTACGGGAACCATGGTTGCTAATCCACGTTCCCAAATTGAAAGCCACAGATCCCCATTTAATTGGTCACCGTAGTTGGGCTGTTCGGAGAATTCTGAGAGGAATTTAATCCGAGGAGTTATTAGTGAACATCAGCCTATTGTCTTCTAAAAACGTACTATAATAATGGTTATAATTAATTAAAGTGATGCCATAAAATACGAGTTTGTTTCTATATTTTTAAATATTGTTGGAAATACTGTATTCATTATAAGCCCATAGAGACATATGATTCACCGAACTCGATAGCTGCAGTCGCTTAAGTACGGCCAGTGTCCAGTATTCGGGAGATAGTAGGTTCGAACCCCACTGTCGGCAGCCCTGAAAATGGTTTTCCGTGGTTTCCCATTTTCACATCAGGCTGTACCTTAAATAAGGCCACGGCCGCTTCCCTCCCACTCCTAGCTCTTTCCTGTCCCATCGACGCCATAAGACCTATCTGTATCGGTGCAACGTAAAGCAACTAGCAAAAAAAAAAAAAAAGAGACATATGATTCAATTATAGGCTATGCTATACATGCTCAGAAACGGTATTCTCTATATCTCGTAATGTCGTTAACTCGAAATAAAATTTAGCTCCCTAGGTGATTCGAGATATCGAGATTCCACTGTATTTCGTTGTCTGGAAGAAGTTACGCAGTTCTCAAATATAATATTGACATTAGGAAGTCCATTTCCTAGTTAAAAATTGAGTTCAGGGTCAGAACAACGATTATCACTTACAGGTGATTTATGGCACCCGTTGTCTCACTAGGTATTACCTAATCTGCTGTGCGTTATCTCTAGTCAGCCAAGTTGAAGGTATCCTGCAAAGAATTCACCAATCTATATATATATATAAAATAACATGTCCTGACTGACTGACTGACTGACTGACTGACTGACTGATTCATCACCGCCGACCCAAAACTACTGATTATAAAGAAATGAAATTTTGAGGATACATTTATATTAGAATGTAGGTGCTCACTAAGAGAGGATTTTCCGATATTCCGTTGCTATGCGGGTGAAAAGTGGGGTGAATTTTAAAATGAGTGTATCTGTATCTCAAAAACTTGACAGTTTAAAAGCGTGAAAATTGGTATTTAAAATATTTAAAAATAAGGAAACACGTATTCCTTTGTTTTCGGAAAATCCTCTTAAGGGGTGTGAAAAAAGATGAAAACTTGGTTGAGTACCTTTTATGAGGATACATATATCTCAAAAACTGAAGCTATTACAGTCTTGAAAATTGGTATATGAAATAGGAAATACGTATTTAAAAAATATTCCTGAGAGGGGGTAAACAAGAGTCACAATGGGGGTAAAATTTTTTAATGAGTATATCTAAAATATATCTAAAAATTTTTACATGTTACAGACGTTAAAACTCGTATTTGGAATCTCCTGTAAAAGTAAAGGAACACGTATAATGTGTTTTCTGAAAATCCACTTAAGGGGAAGTGTTAAAATGGGTGAATTTTTAAATGAGCAATCTGTATTATATCTCAAAAACGTAATATGTTACAGACATTAAAATTGGTATTTTTAATCTCTTTTAAAAATAAAGTTTTTTGTTTTCGGCAAAACACTTAAGGGGGAGGTAAAATTACTGAAAAAGGGTTGAATTATTTTATTAGGATGCTGGTATCTCCAAAACTGAAGATATTCCAGACTTGAAAATTGGTATTTGGAATCTCCTTTAAAAATAAAGAAACACGTATTGTTTGTTTTCGAGAAAAAAGTCACTTAAATGTCTGAAAAAGGGGTAGAGTAATTTTTATTAGGATACTGGTATATCCAAAACTCAAGGTATTACAGGCGTGAAAATTGGTATTTCGAATCTCCTTTAAAAATAAAGAAACACGTACTTTTGTTTTCGGAAAATTCACTTAAGGGGGATATAAAAAGTCTGAAAAATGAGTTGAGCTCTTTTTATGAGCTTACTTATGTCCCAAAACTGAAGATGTTACAGACATGAAAATTTGTATTTGGAATCTTCTTTAAAAATAAACACGTATGCTTTTGTTTTCGGAAAATCTACTTAAGGGAGTGGGGTGGATGAAAAGAACTGAAGAAAGTGTTGAATTATTTTTTATGAGGATACTTATATATCAAATACTGAATGTGTTACAGATGTGAAAATTGGTATTTGGACCTGCTGTAAAATTAAAGGTACACGCATAATTTGTTTCCTGAAAATCCACTTACGGGGAAGTGTTAAAGTGGGCGAATTTTTAGAATGAGCATATCGACAGTAGGCCCTATATCAAAAACTTACCACCTATTACATACATGAAAAAGTATTTTCAATCTTTTAAACATATAGTAACACGTATTTTTGTTTCGGAAAAAACACTTAAGGGGTGAGGGTTGTAAAAATGGCTGTAAAAGGGGATGAATTCTTCTTATGAGGATACTTACAGTATATCTCAATTACTGAAGATGACACAGACCTGAAAATTTGTATTTGGAATCTCCTCTTTAAAAAAACACGTATTCTTAAAGGAGAAGGGGAGATAAATTAATTGAAAAACGAGTTGAATTCTTTGTTTTAGGGTACTTATATCTCGAACATGAAGGATGTTACGGACGAGAAAATTGGTATTTGGAATCTCCTTTAAAAATTAAGTCACACATATTTTTGGCGGTGGGGAGGGGGGGGGTCGGAATCAACTTATGGGGAGTGTAAAACGAAGTAAATTATTTGTATGAGGATACAAATAAGAAGTGGACTTAAAGCAACACACCGATAAGGAAGTTTTGTCTGGGGGTGATTAAAGATGACAAAAATATGCATTTATATGAAATCGTTTGAATTATGAAGTTAAAATCTCAAATGATATCCTAGGCGTTAAATAACAGAAGGTTTGAAACAAATTTAACCGCCCAGAGAGTTAAATGATGGTTAAGATCCAAAAACAAATATATTCATTCCTTCCTCCGAAACGGTTTAACGTACGAAGACAAAATTCCAATTCCAAATCCTAGGTATGAGTTAGGAAATATTTTTTAACGTTCCGACCCTAAAGTGTTAAATGAGGTTAGCTTCGTAAAAGAAATGATTCATCCCTCCAAAATTGTTTGACATACAAAGGTGTTATGTTACTAGAAGGGCGTTCTTTTATGTCCTAGGTGTAAAATATAGCATACTTCAAAATTTTCTCCCCTAAGGTGTTTAGACGGTGGTTGACCCTCAGAAACACAATATCTATTCTTCCTAAAGCCTTTGAGGCACTAACTTACTTTTTATGAAGGTTAGTCTTCTATACTCTAGAATAAATATTTAAAATCATTCACCCTTTAGGAAGTATTCATTCCTCCATTACTATTCGACGTACAAAATCAAAATTTCACAGCTTGGTCGCTTTTACACACCAGATTTTAAAGAAGATAGGCTTTTGAATTCTTCCGTATGGTGTTCAAATGAGTGTTAGATCAGAAAATAAATAATGATGCCCCCAAAAACGTTTGACGTACGAACTGAGGGCGTATTTACAGTCTTAGCTGATAGTGGACTCTCCAAAATGTAAAATTTTGAATAATAATTTTCAGTTTAAAGCTGTAGCGAATCATGGGTATCTTGCTAGTCAATCTATAAAGGACAGGGTTCTCTATAAACACACAGCGCTTTTTGTGTTAAGTAACTCATTCTATAAAATACAAAACTGTTTACCTCCTAAATAATCCGTTTTGATAAACCGAACGCATTATCTAATATATTCATCTTATGACAGGATAACTATTACAGTTGAAGGATGGTCTGCATCTACTTAGTAAATTGGTGGTGGTGATAGTGGTGACTACTGTTTCAAGATAAAGAACAACTGGGTAACTACCCACTATAAACGCTAGTCAGAGAGAAAATAGAAGAGGTCCATCACTTCGAAAAATAAAGTTATCTGCGAAAGAAAGGAAAGGGTAAAAAAAAGGCGTATCGTAAGGATCGGAAAAGAACAAGGGTTGACTGAGGAATGTTGGAGTGAAGTGAAACAGTGGAGACTCTCACAGGTAAGTAGAAGCGATACCAGGCCCAACTAGAGGTCTCGTTGTTGCGAATTCACACTTCCAAATCAAGAGCCATGCGCGTGATTACATTGCCTGAAATCAAACTTATATCTCTAAGTTTAAGAATTGAAAGGGCCGATGATCTACATGTTATACCCCTTTAAACAAAAGCATCATCAAGGATTGAACTGTGCCCTTTTGTGCCGGGAGTGTCCGAGGACATGTTCGGCTCGCCAGGTGCAGGTCTTTTTATTTGACTCCCATAGGCGACCTGCGCGTCGTGATGAGCATGAAATTATGATGAAGATGACACCCAGCCTCCCTTATCACCGAAATTAACCAATGCTGGTTAAAATTACCGAACCTGTCTGAAATCGAACCCGGGACCCCTGTGACCAAAGGCCAGCAAGCTAACCATTTAGCCATGGAGCCGAAGAAGAATTGAATTAAAACCAATATTTACACGCTCGAATCTCGAGCCTGGTGGAACTTCATCTGCTGTAGCCTCTTCGCGACGACACAGATGGTATAGCACAAAGGGATACAAAACGATGCCGAGAATGTATATCACTGTCTTGTTTGTGTAACATGAATTCCTCGTGATCTGTCACATCGCTGGTGGACCCTCGTTGGTTGTGATGTACCGCAGTGCTGACATCATACGGATACTCCCCGAACTAACTGTAGCCCGAATTCTCCTCTGTTCAACTAGATGGCTCTGATGTTGTAAGGGGGAGATAAGCAACCCATGATTCTTTTTCGACCTGACAAGTTGGCAATCGTGTTGTTTTCCCTCACCCCTTCACTCGTCTAGGAAGCTGTGTGGCCGTAGGCTACTGTAGAAAGGATATTTTTTAGAGCTGTTAAGGAAGCGGTTGTTTACGGAGCGCAGGCTCTGGGTGCTTTCAATCGGTGGCTCTAGAGAACTTCCGATTGAATGACAAGCGCGTAGTTTGAACTTGGTATGGGAAAAATGAACGCGCATTTTTATAGGTAATTTATAACGTATCGCTATTCTTGCGTGAAACTACGCCCTTCCGTTAAGTTAATAATTTAATTATTTTACGGTATTACAAATTCCAAGCTGATACCTACGTGACCCAAACCGCGCGACCTTTTGCTGGGTGAGCGTACGTCAGCTGAAACCGATTCCATGAAAAGTAAAATAATAATATTCAGTAACATAATTGTGGAACTAACAGATCTGTTAATTTTTTTCTAAGCCTCGAAAGTTGGATTTTAGATTTAAACTGAACATAACGTACCATTCGCTGTAAAACAGTTGACCTTGATCACATTGTTCTTGCTCTGTACTTTTTTTTTTGGCTAGTTGCTTTAGGTCGCACCGACACAGATAGGTCTTATGGCGACGATGGGACAGGGAAGGGCTAGGAGTGGGAAGGAAGCGGCCGTGGCCTTAGTTAAGGTACAGCCCCAGCATTTGCCTGGTGTGAAAATGGGAAACCACAGAAAACCATCTTCAGGGCTGCCGACAGTGGGGTTCGACCCTACTATCTCCCGAATACTGGATACTGGCTGCACTTGAAGCGACTGCAGCTATGTTCTGTACTTTAATGTAAGATTTTGTAGTGTATCGGTACTGCAATCTGAATATCAACGTATTTAACTTATATCGGTGTCCTACCGGGCGAGTTGGCCGTGCGGTTAGGCATGCGCAGCTGTGAGCTTCCATCCGAGAGATAGTGGGTTCGAACCCCACTGTCGGCAACCCTGAAGATGGTTTTCCGTGGTTTCCCATTTTCACACCAAGCAAATGCTGGGGCTGTACCTTAATCAAGGCGACGGCCTCTTCTTTCCCACTCCTAGGCTTTTCCTATCCCATCGTCGCCATAAAACCTATCTGTGTCGGCGCGACGTATATACCGAAAACTGTGTGCCCGTTGGATCCCAAAAATGTTGAGCGAGAGCCGCAAAATTAAGCGAATGTCGTCAGCCCTAACGATTCTCACACGGTATCACAAGGACGGAAACAGTTTCTTAAAGATTATTGTTACTGGAGATGAGACTTGGGTCCTGTATGACAATCCAGAGACCAGTCAAACAAATGGATGCACACGCACTCCCCCAGCAAACCAAAAAATTTCAAGCAGAGTTTGACCACGAGGCATACAATGACTACGGTGTTTTGGGACGAAAAAGGTGATCTTGTAGATTTCATGGGACAGGGAACAACAATAACAAAGGAGGTATACTGTGAGACCCTACGTCGCCCGCGGAGAGCGATACAAAACAAACGAAGAGACATGCTCTCATCTGGCGTGATTCTGATCCATGACAATGCACAACCGCATGATGCCAATGTGACAAATGAACTTCCCCAAAAGTTCAAGTGGGAAATCTTTGACCACCCACCTTACAGTCCTGACCTAGCACCAAGTGACTATCACCTCTTTCGAGAAATGAAGGCGTGGTTAGGTGGACAACGCTTCGCTACCAACGAAGAGCTTGAAGACGCTGTAAAGACCTACTTGAGTTCACTGGCGGCCGACTTCTTTGCAGAGGTTATAGGAAAGCTGGTCAACCTTCATGGTGACTATGTAAAAAAATAAGTACGAATGTACAAATCTTTTGGTAATAAAATCATCTTGTTATCTCAATATTTCCATTATTTATGGCCTATCGGAACTTGGAGAAAAGAAACAGCCTTCGTATACATACATTCTCTTACGAACGGCCGAAAGTTTCTAGTGCTCTTAACGGAGCGAATGTGCACTTTCACTGTGTCATTTTTTACAGCGAATCTCACATCGGGTGACCGGGGTTTGAACCATAGAACCCAGCGGCGAGAGACCGGCGCGCTGCCGCCTAAGCCACGGAAGTTCCAAATAGTATAATGATAATAATAATAATAATAATAATAATAATAATAATAATAATAATAATAATAATAATATTGAACGCAGGGTATTGTATAAATTCTTCACAGCTAGGGCCTACCGGTACACTTTTCTGAGAAACAACTGAACCTATGAAGGTATGTTTGTTGTGAGTATTCATAGGGCTTGCATCTAAATGAGATGTGAATTATATATGTCGATGACAATTTTTTGATAAAATATTTTAATGCATTCATTCTTCTGAATCACTGTACGTTCTTCGTTACGGGGTATTGTATGGAATATCAGTGATATAGATACATTTCTGTGTATGTAGGCAACGCTTTTTATAGGGTGCCTAGGACTGCCTACACTATGTGAATAAGTTTGAAATTACAACCCAATACGTCCGTACAGCCGGAACTAGTACTGCAAACAGGAGGCGGCCCTGTGCTTAATCTCTGAAGCTCCATAACTGCTTTGCTCCCGTCGGTAGTACCGGAGGTCACCAGAGGAACGCTGTAATCATATTATCCGATCACCGCCGTCTCGATCCGGATCTAGACGGCTGTGTATCCGATTCAATCAACAGTAGGGCCACCATCTTTCCACAGCGCTAATATTTTTTGCCTGGAGGCATAGCAGGGAGGTTCGGAGCAGCTCTTTAGGGAATTGAGCTGCCTTCCTAAATGTTTCCTCTCATATCAGGTCGAAGGGGAATACGAGTATGATGCAAGTTAACGAAACCATGTAAACTCAGTCTAGTCTAGGGTTCCTCCAATATACCGAGTAAATTTGGCTTCGAGGTCCGCCTCTGTATTATTATTATTATTGTTATATTATTATTATTATTATTATTATTATTATTATTATTATTATTATTATTATTATTATTATTATTTACAAGTTGCTTTACGTCGCTCCGACACAGAGAGGACGATGGGAGAAGAAGGGGCTAGGAGTGGGAAGGAAGCGGCCGTGCCCTTAATTAAGGTACGCCCCCAGCATTTGCCTGGTGTGAAAATGGGAAACCACGGAAAACTATCTCCAGGGCTGTCGACAGCGTGATTCGAACCCACTATCTCCCGAATACTGGATACTTGCCGCACTTAAGCGACTACAACTATCGAGCTCGGTGTGGTATTATTATTGGATGATTCGTGGTGTGAGTTACTGTAGTCACATACTACGTCGTGAAGGCTGAGTGGCCTAGTAATTGGTCCTCAGTCGGGATACCAGTTGCTATGGAATAGGACTGAGCATCTGAGCCATGGCATTGCTTGTGCTCAGACAGCTACGAAATTCTCACTGGGACTATTTATTAGTAGGGTAACATCCAGCTTAACATAATTTTTGCCGAACACGCTCAGAAAAATTTTACGCAAGCCTCAGAAAATGGTAAATCACTGAAAACCATCTTCAAGGCTGCCAACAGTGGGGTTCAAACCCACTATCTCCCCAATGCAAGCTGATAGCTACGTGACCCAAACCGTTCAGCTACTTGATCGTTAATGCCATTTATACAGTGTTAAATACTTCGGAGAGTGACAACGCAGGGAAGTACAAAAGGTTTCACTTTATACACAGCAGTGTGATAAGTATCCGGTCTGATATAACCCACAAAACGACTCTATCATAAACTCTCCGTCAGAACACGCTTCCAGTTCATGAAGCATGCCGATTGCCATTTTTCTTTGAGAATAAGGGGTCACTGGACGGTTCAACGTCTAAGAGTTTTAACACATGTCCCGAAAGAGAAGTTATTTATTTCTAATAGACAATAGTGAGGCTATGTGTTCTGGTATCGGTAATACATATCTTGTCCCAGCAGCAGGGACGTTGGAAACCTTCAAAACTGTGTTTTGCGATATCTTTGAGAAATACACAATTTTACTCTGAACGTAATTTATATCTTATAATTGTTTTGAGGCATATTTATAACTGCACATTTTCTTCTATAGGTTGTTCCTCAACAGCTGCATCGTGGCAACTTACTATTGTACGTCTGTGGTTTATGTTGTGTTTATCGCCAGCTCAGTAAAACAGGTAAGCTGTGTGTTGCAGAGTATTCCTTTTTTAAAATTTTTTTTTTTGGTAGTTGCTTTACGTCGCACCGACACAGATAGGTCTTATGGCGACGATGGGGCAGGGAAGGGCTAGGAGTGGGAAGGAAGCGGCCGTGGCCTTAATTAAGGTACAGCCCCAGCATTTGCCTGGTGTGAAAATGGGAAACCACGGAAAACCATTTTCAGGGCTGCCGACAGTGGGGTTCGAACCTACTATCTCCCGAATACTGCAGAGTATTCTAAAGGTATATGGAAATGGTATATTATTCTCTTACACCCTCCACCAGTTAGAATAGCAGTGAATTCTATTTCAAATTTCTATGGTTTCGACCATTATTTTCTATTACTTTTCTACGCCGCCGCCCTTCACCCCCACCCCCACCCATAGTGATGCTAGGGGTGGCTTACCACCACATTCTCCAGATAGTAAATCGTAAGTGTACCAAGCTTGGTTGAAATTGCTCCTGTGGTTCATGAGGTGATGTGGCATTTTATATACATACTCGTTTCTTCTCGTGGGGGCTCCGTCCCCAAACCCCTAGTTGCTCTTCATTAGAAGCGGACATTTGAAAAATTACTGTGGCGGAATGGTACGTCATATTTACAAACGGAGTGAACCACTAAACGACCCTTTTAGTGGTCTTCATGTTTGGTCCTAAGACATTTTATCGTATATCGGCGATTTATACCATAAATAGAGACAAACGTTTCGATCTGGGGCACATTTTGTACTTTTTTCACAAGTTGAGAAATTATTTTTCCCACATAATAGACAGCTACAGCCTTAAAACTTGGCAGGCATATTGAGGATGAAACCATCTACAATTGTGATTCTTTGAAGTTTTATTGTATCTACATCGGGTACACCTTAGATTGGTTAAGAAATTTAGAATAGGTTGCAATTTGAGACAATGTCCACATATTCCTTTCGTTATTTCCATGGCAGCTATAATTATGCAATTTGGCTTGCATAGTACCCACGGTCGTGCCATTCTTATAAGTGTACCAAACAGTAAAATGAATTATCGAAAATGTACAAAATTGTCGTAAAATTGGAAAATGCAGCTCTATCTAAGGCATAAGGGATCGAGGTACGACTAAAAATAATAGGATCAAAGTTGTAGACCCCTTCATAATGGTACGGAATGTGATGTCCGTTTTGCGATACGAATTATCGTTTAGCCACAAAATACCTCTAAACGATGGCCTGCACCGTCATGAAAATTGCCTCCACATTTCATCTTTCGGAGGGCAAACGTTAAACATTGGAACCTTTTGGAATTTCTCCGTTGGTTACAGGCTAAAAGCTATAATTTTGCTAAATGTCAATTTTCTAGCGTACCTTTAAGTTTCATCCGCCATTTTTAGGGGTTGTAAAAATTAAAAGATTGTACTTTTTGGAATTTTCCTTAGGTTACAGCATAATAGTTATCACCTAGCCGAATTTAAAGGTTCTAGCTCATCTGGAAGTGGGTAAAGATTAATGTCATTGAGTGAGCCAGTCAGTTAGCCTTGCGGCTTCATGTACAGAGGTTTTCAAACATCGTGGTTGATCATGTTTAGACTGGTAATATAGTAAAACGATTAAGACAGAAAATAAAGAAATACTATATGTGATAAGCGTTAACTGAAAATCAAACTGACAAGCAATGAAATTGAATTAAAAGTTTATTTTATTTAAGAGTCTATTCTCAGATATTGTAGATGTCCAGTAAATTCGTTAAGTAAATGTACTAAGACGATGATTCTCTCAGGTGGGGGCAGTGATACTTATTTTTAAGTTTAAATCAGAGAGATCATCATCCCTTGTATGAAAACTCTAAATACAGTGGTAGTATATGGTATCAGTTTTAGATAACAAGCATTTTCCAACTACGAATAAGAAAACAATTTTATCAGTAAAATTTCTATGTCTACTCATGCTGTTTGTTAGGCGTCCGGAAAATATTTCTATCCCAAAATCATATGAATTAACTTAGCGACTTGGTCACAGTTTTTCATGTAATCTGTAAATGTAATTGATAGACATAATTATTTGTTATTTTGAGTAGGTTCTGGTTCCATCAGATATCTTATCTCTCGTAATATATATGCTTTGAAATGGTATACTGTCAATATCGCCTTTCAAAAATGAAAAATACCAACGATGAAAATCATTTAACAGCAGACTAGATAAAGAACTGGCAGGGAATCTTCCACCTGGGCGACAGCCGTAAATGCAGATATATGGTGATGGGTGGAACTACCAACGATAAATAACAGTCTGATGGCACAACACTTGTTGTACAACTATTAGTATAATGAAAAGTTGTTGAAATGGGGAGCAATACGCACAAAAATAAAAGTAACACCTACATGCATGACTTCTTTCATGGTTCCGCTTTAAAAATTATTAACACGAAAGAAAGGAATGGATATATCAATACACACAAAGGTGATAAGTAGAAGTAGAATGTCTGAAATGAGCATATCTAGAGAATTAAATGTGTATGAGTTTATAATTCTGAGTTACTTAAGTTCTAGAAAGAATGAGGTCAAAAATATCCAGGTATGCTGTGAGGTAGCACGTACTGAGTGACTGCGTTCCTTCATAGAATGCTCTTTAAGTGTCAGAATGCCATAATTATTTTAGTAAATCTGATGGCACAAATGTCTCGATACCAACTGATTGCACAGCGCTTACATTTCATCATCTAGGATATTACAGGCAAGCACCTGACCAAACGCACTGCTCAGTCGTTCAAAAACATGAGAAAGATACACCTTTACGGGTAAAGGGTGGGACTTTACGATAGAATATAATTACTTTCCTCATTAATCTAATAGAAGCAGCTCTGAAGATGATTTTTTGTGTTTTCCCATTTTCACACCAAGCAATTGCCACGGCCGCTTCCTTCCCACGCCTAGCCATTTCCAATCCCATCGTTACCATAAGATTTATCAGTAACGGTGCGGCGTTAAAATAAAAGTAATTTGGTGGACCCATTTTAATTATCTCTACTTCTATAAAATGTATGTTTGTAACTTGCTAGGTACCATTATACCATAAATGTTTGTTGCCCATTTCCTGTAATTCACAGTTTTGTACATGGTTTTCATCATAATTCGAAAACTATTTAAGATATTAAGATATTTGCATGAACTATTGCATAGCAGTGTATTTGGTTTGTATGAACAACATACTGTAGGCTACTTTCTTTGACGCACGTGATTCAACCTTTTTAAATGTTTGGTAATACAAATATTAGAAAGGAATAATATGATGGTCAAACAATAAAGAAAAAGTTTTTGTAATAATGTCTTAGAAATTTTAGAACACGTTGTTGATATAAGCCTGTAAATAATTTCGAAAGATGTGATTGTGATGAACTGCAGTCAGCTGCAAAAAATAACAAAGTGGATTTTTTAAAATTTAATGTAATAAATGTGTCAAAACTGCAGCATTTTGTTTATATTATTTGTGCTTGTGAGACATACGAATTCGAATTTTACTAAATTTAAGCTGACGAATGGCGAACCTCTCCCGTGAAAATAGCTTAATGGAACTTCTCAAACAATGTGAGACACAACTGAGACTGAATATATGCAAAATGTTTTCAGGTCGGCGATTACTACACCCCGCCAGATGAAACCAAGTGGGACATTCGTGTGTACATGGTGATCTTCATGGTACCGTTGTGTATGCTGAGTCTAATCAGGAAGCTCAAGTACCTTGTCCCCTTCTCTGCTCTCTCCAACGTATTTATCATCCTCAGCTTCTGTATTACTTTAGCATACATCTTCACCGATATGCCGCCATTGTCTGAGAGAAGTAATCTAGCCTCTCCTATACAAATACCGCTGTTCTTCAGTACTGTCATCTTCGCTCTAGAAGGCATCGGTGTGGTAAGTGAACCTTAAGATATTATTACAATGAATTATGACATAATTTGATTATTATTTGCGGCTTTCAAAGACGTGGTGCGCTGGAAGATTGTCCCACAGGAATTGTTTTACGTCCTGCTAAATATATCGACATGAAGCTGGAGTGTTAAGAGCATTTTCATACACTACCGCACTTAGATCAAACCCACCAACTTAAGTGCGGCCAGTATTCAGTAATCGGAAGATAGTGGGTTCGAGCCCCACTGTCGGCAGCCCTGAAGATGGTTTTCCGTGGTTTCCCATTTTCACACCAGGCAAATGCCGGGGCTGTACCTTAATTAAGGCTACGGCCGCTTCCTTCCAATTCCTAGGCCGTTCCTATCCCATCGTCGCCATAAGACATATCTGTGTCGGTGTGACGTAAAGCAAAAAAAAAAAAAAAAAAAAAAAAAACACCAACTTGGACTCAGAAAGACAGAGCTTCTACGGTCTGAGTTACTCAGTCCTTCGCATGCTTTTTAGTGCGTCCTACGTAACAATATACTTCGGTAATTAACGGACTTGTGTCACCTTTCTTCGTTGACTTTCAATAAAATCAAAATTCTGCTATGGATTAACAGAAAAATTTGGACACACATTGCTCTTGCGTACTCAGCCATTCCACCATTACCTATCATAGAAAAGGAGGCGTTATGGGAAAGTGGGGAGTGAGGTAGTTTCCCGCTGCTTTCCTCATTCGGTAATATGCTATAACATATGTCGAACTAATACTTTCTGTACTCTCAATTTTCTGCAACACACTTTGTCATCATGTCACGAAGTAACACACCATTATCGAAATCACTGTCTTATCCATTACGCGGGTCCTGATTTCGTCAATAATAAATCAATTTTCAAATTTTGATCGATTGTTGGGGGATCAGCCACAGACTCAAATTAACCTTCCAGCAATTAAATCTAAATCTTTAATCCTCTCAAACGATAGAAACACACCGTCACTGTTCTCAATCAATCAATCAATCAATCAATCAATCAATCAATCAATCAATCAATCAATCAATCAATCAATCAATCAATCAATCAATCAATCAATCAATCAATCAATCAATCAATCAATCAATCAATCAATCAATCAATCAATCAATCAATCAATCAATCAATCAATCAATCAATCAATCAATCATTACTAATCTGTATTTAGGGCAGTTGCCCAGGTGGCAGATTCCATATCTGTTGTTTTCCTACCCTTTTCTTAAGTGATTGCAAATAAATTGGAAATTTATTGAATATCTTCCTTGGTACGTTATTCCAATCACTAACTTCCCTTCCTATAAACGAATATTAGCCCCAATTTGTCCCCTTGAATTCCAACTTTATCTTAATATTGTGATCTTTCCTATTTTTAAAGACACCACCCAAACTTATTCGTCTACTGATGTCCTTCCACGCCATCTCTCCACTGACAGCTCGGAACATACCACTTAGTCGAGCAGCTCGTCTCCTTTCTCCCAAGTCTTCCCAGCCCAAACTTTGCAACATTTTTGTAACGCTATTCTTTTGTCGGAAATCACCCAGAACAAATCGAGCTGCCTTCTTTTGGATTTTTTCCAGTTCCTGAATCAAGTAATCCTGGTAAGGGTCCCATACACTGGAACCATACTCTAGTTGGGGTCTCACCAGCGACAAATATACTCTCTCCTTTACATCCTTACTACAACCCCTAAATACTCTCATAACCATGAGCAGAGATCTGTACCCTTTATTTACAATTCCATTTATGTGATTACCCCAATGAAGATCTTTCCTTGTATTAATACCTAGGTATTTACAATGATCTCCAAAGGGAAGCTTCACCCCATCAACGCAGTAATGAAAACTGAGAGGACTTTTACTATTTGTGAAACTCAGAACCTGACTTTTATCCCCGTTTATCAACATACCATTGCCTACTATCCATCTCACAACATTATCGAGGTCATTTTGCAGTTGCTCACAATCTTGTAACTTATTTATTACTCTGTACAGAATAACACCATCTGCGAAAAGCCTTATCTCTGATTCAACTTCTTTACACATATCATTGATAAATATGAAAACATAAAGGTCCAATAATACTGCCTTGAGGAATTCCCCTCTTAATTTTTAGAGGGACAGATAAAGCTTCACCTACTCTAATTCTCTGAGTTGTATTTTCTACAAACAGAGCAACCCATTCAGTCACTCTTTTGTCACGTTCAATTGCACTCATTTTGCCAGTAGTCTCCCATGATCTACCTTATCAAATGCCTTAGACATGCCAATCGCGATACAGTCCAATTGACCTCCTGAATCCAGGATATCTGCTATATCTTGCTGGAATCCTACAAGTTGGGCTTCAGTGGAATAACCTTTCCTAAACCCCAACTGTATTCTATCAAACCAGTTTTAATTTTGCAAACATGTGTAATATAATCAGAAAGATTGACTTCCCAAAGCTTACATACAATGCATGTCAAACTGACTGGCCTGTAATTTTCAGCTTTATATCTATCACCCTTTCCTTTATATACAGGGGCTACTATAGTAACACTCCATTCATTTGGTAAAGTTCCTTCATGCAAACAATAATCAAATAAGTATTTCAGATATGGTACTATATCCCAACCCATTGCCTTTAGTATATCCCCCAAACCTTATCAATTCGAGCTGCTTTTCTAGTTTTCAACATTTGTATCTTACTCTAAATGTCATTGCTTTCATAGGTAAATTTTAATACTTCTTTAGTATTAGTCACCTCCTCTATCTGGACATTATCCTTGTAACCAACGATCTTTACATACAGCTGACTGAATACTTCTGCCTTTTGAAGATCCTCGCATATACACTACCCATGTTCATTAATGATTCCTGGAATGTCCTTCTTGCAAGCTCTTTCTGCCTTTAAATACCTGTACATACCCTTCCATTTTTAAAGCCGAACATCACAGTGACTCTTTAAATCTCACAAAAATGCCACGCTTCCTTTAGCAAGAGTAAGACACACTAACTTTACAATCAGACGCAGATACGTTGTGTACCTGAGGCGCTTATAGTGCAGTCTGTGTAATGAAGGAGTAAATTTAAATTGTTGTGTTTGCGTCATCAATCCATGGAGCATAGACTGGTTTTATGCAGCTTTCCGTGTCACTCTATTCTGTGCCAAATTTTCATTTCTGTATAATTATCAGACCACACCCTACATCTGTTTGTTAAATCATGCCTCACTTAATTTCGCTCAAAAACTAATTGAAGATATCCAGGGCGTTTCAAGATGTGTCCTATCAGTCTATCACTTCTGGTCAAATTCGCCAAATCGTCCTCTTCTCCTCGACTCCGTTCACTACTCATTTTTGCTTCGAACCACACACCTGGCATTCATCTTTGCTCTGTAACATCACATTTCAAAAACGCGTACCGGTATTCTAATTTTTTCTACACCAGCCATTTTCCATGTTTCACTTCCATCCCATGCCACGCTCCACACAGGAGTCTTCAAACGCATACCCCTGTAGTTCTAATATGCATATCTATGTGGGTCGGATAAGAAGCAGATCATGGTACTGATCGCGAACGATCAGGGAAGACATGCACGTGAAGAGGAAGAAGAAGATATATATATGTTTAATGTGAACAGTATTCTGAAAAACAACCGGTCACATTGTGCCAGTGATCTTGGCACTATATGTTTTGTTAATCAACATGTATTTCTAGGTTAGCAATGGACCTGTTTTAGTTGTACACGTCGTGTTAATGAGCTGTGTCCTTCACTTGTCACATTCTTGGATCAGATACTCAGGTTAGAGTAGCGTCATAACCCTGCCTTCCATTATATCAAAATATTCGTTTGATTCATGCGGTCTTGTAGTGTAATAGGGATTATGGTGGTATGAATACAGGTATTTATCTAACATTAGATAATATTCCTTCTTCTTAATCTTCTTATACAGCTATTCGCACACCTTGTGGGGTCGTGGTATATATATATATATATATATATATATATTGAATATCTTCCTTGGTACGTTATTCCAATCACTAACTTCCCTTGGCGTGACTGTAGGCACCGCGAAAACAAAGGAAAGTAAACTGAGATGGTACGGACATGTTGTGAGAGACATGGAAATAGAGGTCGAGAAGAGGAAGACAGAACCTGAGATGAAGGAATAGAATCGTGGATAACTTAATAAAGAGAAGGGACCTAAGGAAGAGGATATAGGAGGCAGACGAATCTGGAAGAGACACGTCATTGGAAATTACCTCAGAATGTGGAAATGGAGAAGAAGCTATATATGATGTTGTTATTGTAGTAGTAGTAGTAGTAGTAGTAGTAGTAGTAGTAGTAGTAGTAGTAGTAGTGGTAGTAGTAGTAGTTGTAGTATTTGACCCTGTTTGTTTTACGGCCACATGCCCTTCCTGACGCCAACCCCATGTGGAAGGAAGCAGAGTATTTACTATTGCGTGTTTTTCTGGTGGTCGGTAGTGTGATGTGTTGTCTGAATATGAAGATGAAAATCTCGGGACAAAAACAAACAATCAGTCCCCAAGCCAGAAGAATTAATCACACGCGATTAAAATCCCCGACGCAGCCAAGAATCGAACGTGGGACCCTCTGAACCGAGACCTGAAAGCTGACCATTCAGGCAAGGAGTCGTACAGTTTATCGAATATTGGGCAATATTCATATTTAAACTCATTATCGACATGATAACTAAGTGATATGTGGTTCAATTGTATTTGAATGATCACACAATTCTTTATTGGAAGAGAAAGTGTTCAAACATATGAAATTTTAAGTACTTCGAGGGAGAGGTGGCGTGACTGTAGGCACCGCGAAAACAAAGGAAAGTAAACTGAGGTGGTACGGACATGTTGTGAGAGACATGGAAATAGAGGTCGAGAAGAGAGCATGGAATAAACTAGTGACGAGATGAAGAGGAAGACAGAACCTGACATGAAGGAATAGAATCGTCGATAGCCTAATAAAGAGAAGGGACCTAAGGAAGAGGATATAAGAGGCAGACGGATCTGGAAGAGACACGTCATTGGAAATTACCTCAGAATGTGGAAATGGAGAAGAAGCTATTTGCTATTTTCTTTTTTTTTGCTATTTGCTTTACGTCGCACTGACACAGATAGGTCTTATGGCGACGATGTGACAGGAAAGGCCTAAGAGTGGGAAGGAAGCGGCCGTGGCCTTAATTAAGGCACAGCCCCAGCGTTTGATTGGTGTGAAAATGGGAAACCACGGAAAACCATCTTCAAGGCTGCCGACAGTGGGATTTGAACCCACTATCTCCCGGATGCAAGCTTACAGCTGCGCGACCCTAACCGCACGGCCAACTCGCCTGGTAAGAGAAGAAGAAGAAGAAGTACTCATGTACGGCAAGGCTACAAGAGTCTGTTTTACTGGAAAATACTTCTATGACGGAATGAGTGTCATATTAATTTCTGGACGGAAAGAATGGCTGGCAATATCCCACTTGACCTTTACAAAGATGGTGTATATTAAGTGACTAATAATAATAATATGACCTCAGCTACCCTGTGCAGGCATTTTTATGACGCCATCTCTTGCCTGCTCGTCAATTTCGACGTTCCGTTTTACTCTAAACCTACTAGATGGCAGAGTAAACTGGATCTCTCTTGGATATCGAAGGCTGAGTTTGAATTTTGGCGGGTGGACATCAAACGTGTCACCAGAGGCCAACCTCGTACGACATGGAGGGTCTAATGGACTTTTTTTCTCCCTTCTTATCCGACTACCTCTGTGCCGGGTTTGAACCAGCTATCTTGGGATCCGGAGGCCGACACTCTGCCTCTAATCTACAGGGGGAGTTTACTGTCCTAAAAAACAGGTACCATTAAGTACAAGAAGGTTTTATTTTACGAAACTTCGTTGAAAGGGGAGTAGCGAGTCAGTATTTACTCCCCAAATCATGCGGATGATGACATTCGCAAAGGATTTTAACTTGTGATATCTCTAAATACAGAAATGAAGTGACGTCTGTCTGTCTGCCTTCCTAAACGACATCACGTCTGCACGCTGGGTGGAATTTCACGACATTTTGTACATAGGGAACTATCACATGAATAACTATGTTTCATTTCAAAATATAGAACAGGAAATACATTATTTGCAAAATTGTTTGCAAAGAATCGCGTAATAGCTGCTCCAAGACAATGTAGAATGGTTACATGCTGACAACAATGGAATACGTTTATAGATATGAAGACGATAGCCTACATATTGATAGTGTGCGGTTTGTTGAGTGGCGTGAAAGTACGTCTGCCTGCATAGAGGTTTCCTTCACCGAAGTTATACATACATACATACATACATACATACATACATACATACATACATACATACATACATACATACATACATACATACATACATACATACATACATACATACATACATACATACATACATACATACATACATACATATTACATACATACATACATACATACATACATACATACATACATACGTTATTATTATAGACTGTTATGCCTTTCAGCGTTCAGTCTGCAAGCCTCTGAAAATTTACTAAACGTCGCCACAATCCTCGATTTGCAACTAGTGTTGTGGCCTCATTTAGTTCTATACCTCTTATCTTTAAATAGTTAGAAACCGAGTCTAACCATCGTCGTCTTGGTCTCCCTCTACTTCTCTTACCCTCCATAGCAGAGTCCATTATACTCCTAGGTAAACTATCCTCCTCCATTCGCCTCACATGACCCCACCACCGAAGCCGGTTTATGCGTACAGCTTCATCCATCGTGTTCATTCCTAAATTAGTCTTTATCTCCTCATTCCGAGTACCCTCCTGCCATTGTTCCCACCTGTTTGTACCAGCAATCATTCTTGCTACTTTCATGTCTGTTACTTCTAACTTATGAATAAGATATCCTGAGTCCACCCAGCTTTCGCTCCCGTAAAGCAAAGTTGGTCTGAAAACAGACCGATGTAAAGACAGTTTCGTCTGGGAGCTGACTTCCTTCTTACAGAATACTGCTGATCGCAACTGCGAACTCACTGAATTAGCTTTACTACACCTTGATTCAAACTCACCTACTATATTACCATCCTGGGAGAACACCCAACCTAAATACTTGAAATTATCGACCTGTTCTAGCTTTGTATCACCAATCTGACATTCAATTCTGTTGAATTTCTTACCTACTGACATCAATTTAGTCTTCAAGAGGCTAATTTTCATACCATACTCATTGCACCTATTTTCAAGTTCCAAGATATTAGACTGCAGGCTTTCGGCACAGTCTGCCATTAAGACCAAGTCGTCAGCATAGGCCAAACTGCTTACTACATTTCCACCCAAGTGAATCCCTCCCTGCCATTTTATAGCTTTCAGCAGATGATCCGTGTAAACTACGAACAGCAAAGGTGAAAGATTACAGCCTTGTCTAACCCCTGTAAGTACCCTGAACCAAGAACTCATTCTACCATCAATTCTCACTGAAGCCCAATTGTCAACATAAATACCTTTGATTGATTTTAATAATCTACCTTTAATTCCATAGTCCCCCAGAATAGTGAACATATTTTCCCTCGGTACCCTGTCATATGCTTTCTTTAGATCTACGAAACATAAACGCAACTCGAAACCGACTTTCAACCTATTAGGTCGTGTTACGTACATTTAGTACGTGTTGAAGAGATGTTCAGTACAGAATAAAAATGGCCAACCAGACACCAGTGGGATCCGAACCCACAACCTAACAACTTAACATCTCTTCAACACGTACTAAATGTACGTAACACGACCTAATAGGTTGAAAGTCGGTTTCGATTACAATGCGGTCGTAAAAATTCAATATTCATAAACACAACTGCCTATTTCTCTCGCAGCATTTTTCAGTTACCTGGCGCATACTGAAAATCTGATCCTGACAGCCTCTCTGTGGTCTGAAACCACACTGATTTTCATCCAACTTCCTCTCAACGACTGATCGCACCCTCCCTTCCAAGACGGCAGTGAATACTTTGCCTGCTATACTAATCAATGAGACACCTCGATATTTGTTGCAATCCTTCCTGTTCCCTTCCTTATAGATAGGTGCAATTACTGCTTTTGTCCAATCTGAAGGTACCTTACCAACACTCCACGCTAATTTTACTACTCTATGAAGCCATTTTATCCCTGCCTTCCCACTATACTTCACCATTTCAGGTCTAACTTCATCCATTCCTGCTGCCTTATGACAATGGAGTTTTCTTACCATCGTTTCCACTTCCTCAAGCATAATTTCACCTCCCCATGAGCTTGGCTGTTTGCAACACCACAGGATGATTTCCTTTTACATTGAGAAGGTGTTCAAAATATCCTCTCCACCTCTCCAATGATTCCCTGGGATCTATTATGAGTTCACCTGAATTACTCAAAACACTGTTCATTTCCTTTTTCCCTCCCTTCCTAAGATTCTTTATTACTGTCCAGAAAGGTTTCCCTGCTGCTTGACCTAGCCTTTCCAGGTTATTATCAAAATCTTCCCATGACTTCTTTTTGGATTCAACAACTATTTGTTTCGCTCTGTTTCTTTCATCTACGTACAAATCCCTGTCTGCCTCGGCCCTTGTTTGGAGCCATTTCTGATAAGCCTTCTTTTCCGTATACATGTTGCTCTCACTTCATCATTCCACCAAGATGTTCGCTTTTTCCCATCTTTACACACAGTTGTTCCTAGGCATTCCCTTGCTGTTTCTACTACAGCATCTCTGTATGCCACCCATTCGCTTTCTATATCCTAAACCTGCTTACTGTCTACTGTTCGAAACTTCTCACTAATCATATCCATGTACCTCTGTCTAATTTCCTCGTCCTGGAGATTTTCTACCCTTATTCGTTTGCAGACAGATTTCACTTTCTCTACCATAGGCCTAGAGATACTTAGTTCACTACAGATCAGATAGTGGTCTGTATCATCGAAAAATCCGCGAAAAACTCGTACATTCCTAACAGATTTCCTGAATTCAAAGTCTGTTAAGATATAGTCTATTATGGATCTGGTACCCCTAGCCTCCCATGTGTGCGGTGAATAGCATTATGCTTGAGAATGTATTCGTAACAGCTAAACCCATACTAGCACAGAAGTCCAGCAAACGCTTCCCATTCCCATTAGCTTCCATATCTTCTCCACATTTACCAATCACCCTTTCGTATCCTTCAGTTCTATTCCCAACTCTCGCAGTGAAATCGCCCATTAGCACTATTCTATCCTTGCTGTTGACCCTGACCACGATGTCACTCAATGCTTCATAAAACATGTCAACTTCATCCTCATCTGCACCCTCACATGATGAATATACGGACACAATTCTTGTCCTAATTCCTCCATTTGACAAATCTACCCACATCATTCGCTCATTTACGTGCCTAACAGAAACGATGTTGCGTACAATGGTATTCCTGATAAAGAGCCCTACCCCAGACTGCCATTCCCTTTCTAACACCCGTCAAGTACACTTTATAATCTCCTATCTCTTCTTCATTATCTCCCCTTACCCGAATATCACTTACACCTAGCACATCCAGATGCATCCTCTTTGCTGACTCAGCCAATTCTACCTTCTTTCTTCCATAAGCCCCATTAATATTGATAGCTCCCCATCGAATTCCATTTCGTTCGCCAAGTTGTTTCCAAGGAGTCCCTCGCCTGTCAAATGGCAGTGGGACTCCATTACTCCCATAGGTCCGAGGCTTGCTTAAAATGTTCTGAGCTCGGTAAATTCATGAAGCAGGATGCTACCCTACTTGCACATAGTCCAAGTGAGGATGTCTCCTCTAATGGGTTATGGACCACCGGTGAATTGTATAGTCCTAGCCGCCTGAGTACAAGGAGGGCCATGACTCAGAATATGTCCGAGAAGCCCACTCCCATTCCATAGCAACTGGTATCCCGACTCTCGGGACCACTTACTAGGCCACTCAGCCGTTGCCCATGGTTCACGACCTAGGACGTGACTACAGTAACCCACAAACATGAACCATGAAACATGAACCGAAGTTATTCCCGTATAAATTATCTTTCCTAACTGATCTCGAATTTCTAACAAGAATAGTGCTAAAAGTTCCAGTGCTAGTTATAAATCTGGGGAAATCCTCCACATGAAAGTGCCTCCGTCTGTCTGTTGGTCTGCTTGTCGTCCGGAACGACATCATGTTTAAACCTTCGACCAGAATTTCGTGACATTTTATGTAAACCCTCCCAGAGGGATCTGTCATATGATTAAATGTATTTTGTTTCAAAGTGAAGACTTGAAAACATACGTACATACATACATACATTTTCATTATAGACTGTTATGCGTTTCAGCCGGAAAATATATTATTCGGAAAATTGTTTGCGAAATCTCCTGTTCCTATTCCCAGACCAGGTATTATAGTTACGTGAGCGTAGCTATGCCGTATGTTATTGATATGAAAGTGATAGTCGGCAGATTGATAGTCAGTGATTTGCCGAGTGTCGTGTTTGCCTGCGTAGAAGTTTCCTAAACCAAAAACAAATTTCCTTACAAAATTATCTTTCCTAATTTATCTCAGATTTCTAACAGGACAACTTCAAAAGCAATGACAGGTCCAAAGCTTATCAGATATCTGGGAGAAATGAAATCCAAATTTTCGACTTCCGTTATATATATTTATCATTTTAAAACAAAACTGGAGTTTGAAATTCGTACCATAGTATATTAAAATTTGGTAAAATTTGAAAATAATTAAACCAAGCACATACCTGTAGTATTTAAATTAACTCCGACTTAAGGGGGATGTAATTGGAAATGCAAGCTTTTCCTTAAAAAATCATTACAACCATAGTTTTTGAGTTAAAGGCATGAAATGTTGTGTGTAGATAGATAGCTAACTGTAATGTACTAAAAAATATAATTAGATACCTAGATGTACTGTAAGGCATACACATTAATATTATAAGACATTTAACAGTTATGCCCTTTTTGCTTGATAGCCACAACAGGAATTCTAATGATGCAATCAATTTTTACTGTATGAAGCTATCACTACAATATGAATACTGAACTAAAATAAATGACATATTCATATTAGTTTTTTACTTTAAAAATCTTGAAATTGTTGCAGAAATAAGACATTTTCATCACATAAAACCCTATAAATAAAAATTTAAATAAGTAATGATTACAATTATAGTTACATATATTCCACAACGTGTATTGAACAACTTCTGAAGAAATTATAGCTCTGCGATTCATAGTTTTTGAGAAAAGGTTTCATATTCTACAAAAAATGTATATTAGAGAAAAATGCATTTATACATTTTGTTACCATATTCAAATATGAAAAATGCTTATTTGATTTTTAAAATCCTCCGTATTAACACTCTTCATCATCCACCATTAGTTTCCGCCCTCTTTTTTTTTTCTTTCTGGCTTCCAGCTCAAGATCAGGCATCACTTTCTCAGTTGTCATGAGTCTATTCCTGTCAATGGTGTTGAACGCCTTTATGGTGAACACTCCTGCATTCACACCAACTCTCTTCAGGACTGCAATTATTCCATTATTTCCCTCATTAAAACTCAAAACAGTATCATTAACACCAATTCTGAGTACGTTAAACCAACAAGATGTTCTTTTTGAGCATCGGATCCAAACTAAATAGTAGAAACTTTCATTGATATTCTGAGTTTTTTCATGTAAGCACTTTCTCAGCAAATCAGGTTGTGCTGGGAATCTGAATGTTGGCTTGATGGTATCCATGACTGATTGTGGAAGTGAGTGCTTATGTTTTCCTGTTTGTGTTGTATTTACACCACCCTTCTTTTGGACAGAAATAGTGCACTGGATTTTCATCGGTGGACAATTTTTGGAAATAAATCGCCCATACAGCTCGTTTCATTGCTTCTAAATTGTTAGTGTTTTCTCTTATAGCTTCCCCATAATACAGTTGAAGAGGATCTATTTCTTTTAGTGTAAGTCTGCCTCTTCCTCCTAAAGATTTTTCATCCTCAAGAATGTTACCCTTCTTTTCTTTCAACAAACGACAAAGCCTGCCACCAACTCTCTTCTGGATGTGACCAACACATTTCAACTTTTCAAATCCAAACTACAACAGTTTTGAAAGCAGAAGAGTCCCATCTCCAAGATACTTCTTATATCTCACTCCATATTGCTCTACAGATTTGCCAAACATATTCACTACAGCTGTAGACTCCATAGCCCCACTTGAGCCAGTGTAATTTTTAGAACATGGTGCTGCATGTTTTTCTTGCCACAATCTTTCATCTATTTCATTTTCACATTCACTCTAGTTGCACAATTTTGGCAGTACTTAGACATTATGTCTATATCCAGAACTTTACCAGAATCAATGATGATTATTGATGCAACGCCATAATAGAGGTATGTCCCCTCTTAATCCAAGTCCCATCTATGGAAACTCATAAATCAGTGGCAATTTCAGTACTTGTACCAGCCTGCATTTCCTTTCCAGCATCAATTTCCATCTGCCTTCCTTCCACAACTTGTTCTACTGCTTTAGCCATTGATTCTTTTGCAATGTAACACACAGAATCTGAAAGTTCTTGGTTCAAATGATCAAACCTTGCACATGGTTGTGGCATATTGAGGAAACCCTACCCTGTTCTATGCATCTCAGTCCATATGCAATTCTAACATTACTTTCATAAGAACCAGAATCAGTTCTCTTTGAAGAAAAGGTGAAAATTCAAAGTCACATAACCTACAAACTAATTTGAACTTACTGGCTATACTCAATTCTCTATCTTACACCATATCTAAACACTCAACGTTTTTACATTTAGAACATGCACACGAACACTTTCTTGCTTAACTGCGGTGACCGGACGACAACCGGTGTATTCAACATGGCATGGCGTCTGTTTGTCTGTTCCACCATCACGTCTGGTAGACCTTTTAATATGAATCCTTGAATCACAGTGGTCATTTTTTCATCGGACTGCCTCAACTAAATTTAGTTTACTTCTGACCACTGCATCATTATTGAAATAAGGATGTGTATATGTCGTGTTTCGGAGAGGGAGGACTGTGACGATTTTAACATGTCGTAACACCTCAGTAACCTTTTGGAATGGGTTCTCAAACCCCTGGAAATTTGTGTCGACGAACTTTGTGTATGAACTCTATCCAATGACATTTATTGTGTAATATCTTGGTTGTCGTATTTGAATTAATTAATCGTACTGACTTGCGGTATGATGTGCTACACTCTGGTGGCTAGGCTTGGAACTCTCGGGCTGACGGAAGTATTCTGTGCGCATGCAAGGAGAAGTAGACGCCACGCTTGGTTTGCAGTTAGCACGCCGGCAGTTCGTGTAATATCGCCATGGCGGGCAGACGCGTGTGTTGCACCAGCAATATGTCTGGGAATATTAGCTTTGAGAACGGCTAAATTAAGTCCCTTGTGGGCTTTTGTCTGCCCTACAGACTGATTGTTGACCTCGAGTAATTTTTGGTGTGGCATCAGCAGTTTACTGCATATTTTTCGTCTGTTTGGAAACCATGTGGTGAAGGTATACTACAAGGCAACCTTTCAGCATCACCTCGTACTCATGGATCGAAACTGTAAGTTCTTTTAATTCATTTATTATGCGGAAATTTAACCTCGAGGAAGATGGAAAGTCTTCAAAAAATCTCGTGCTCCGATGTGAGAAAAGTTACTCATTTTGGTAATAATAATAGTAATAATAAACTGTGTAACGACTGCATGTGTGTTACATCGCAATGTAAACAGGAAGAAGCTACGCTTAGTATTATAGCAGAAAGTTCGCCGTGGACTAACTCTGCATAATGCACACGGCCTAACCACCCAAAAGCTGGTTCTATTGCTGTGATTATAAAATGTTTTCAGTTTGTTAAAATTTCTAGAAATTTCTGTTTCAGCAAAGCAATCGCAAGATTTTTTTTGAAATTCGATCTTACTTAATAATTTATTTTTGACCTTTGGTTCATGTCAATTATTGTTTCGCTCAGTTCATTCGGTCTCTTATTATTTTATTTTTCTGGTTCATGGGCATTTTTCCTGTATTAATTGTGTCCTCGTGGACATGCTTTTGTTGCTGTTGCCTTAGCAACGATTTTGTTGACGTGATTGTTGGGCGAACTGGAATTTTAAATGGAGGCGTGACCTTTTGCTTGGTACATTCTTAATGTGCATGTTTTGACTTTCGTGTGCTCTAAGTGAATAGTTACCTTGTATTTTCTTGCCTTTTACCTTTTTCTTCTCTGGTAATTTGGAAACCTGTGTCGTGTGTTCGGGGTGTTTTAAAATACTAACTCTTGCGAAGGCTTGCCGTGCTGAAAAGGTTTTACGGTAGAGAATGTTACTTCAACCTTGGGTTAATTAATTGATTAATTTTTAGAGTTTAGGTTTAATTATTAGCTTAGGCGACCGGTCGATAGGAATGTTTATTTATTGTGTGCCATTCATGTTTTAATCGAGGTCAGCATTTTATTTATTTTGTTTTAAAACTAATCTTATCGTATTGCTCGGTTCTCCACCTGTTAATTTGAATCATTCCACTATTAAGATTCTTGGAGTTTGGTCACACTTTATTAATGTTAACTGAAGAATTTTAAAGAAGTTAATTTCTTGTTGGGTTTCTGTTTTCTTCCTTTATTTATTGCAAGTTTGTTTTCTTTGAAAGGTGGATTAAAAATCATTTATTTTTACAAATGGTGGTTTCATTCATTCAACTTTTCAATGAGGCACTGTCACTGTTACTTTTAAAATATAATATTCTGACCACGGCCTTTTCCTGAGTCCAGCAGTTTCCTTAGGTAAGTGTGTTTTCCTCCTGTTTGATGTTGTATTGTGCATTGTTGTTTTCCTTGCCCCCCTTGCCCTTCTATGTGTTCGCTTTAACTTCCCTTTCGGGGCGAACACGCTAACAGCCTTCTCTCTAGGGCTCTCTCTCTCTCTCTATTTCTCTCTCTATTTCTCTCTCTTTCTCTCTCTCTCTCTCTCCTTCTCTCTCTCTCTCTATTTCTCTCTCTTTCTCTCTACCCCTGGTGGGTAAGGTTATGAACCCATCATCCATAGGTTGTTTCGGGTACCTAGGAGATGGTGTTGGTTTGACACGTGACTTTAACGGGCCGCGGCCTGTCTCTCTCGTTGGCCTCGCGTGCACAGCCGTGACGTAGCCGCTTCGAGCTGGCTTCACGCAGCCAGAAGTGACCATATATGGTAATGTTCTGACCCAAGTTTAAACGTCTACTTGGAATTAAGATGTTGCTGTTTTTACACCGCCAACGTGGAGGCCATCATAACAGATGCAATCTATCAAATTCTGGAGCAAATCCACCATGTACTTTGGGAGTTATAGAGGTGGATAATATCCACGTTTCTAGACGCTTCGTCGGCTTCAGGTATAAAAGGAGGGCGATCCAGACTACAGTGTCAATAATACTTCACCGTCTCTGCGATACGGGTGACGAGTGAAGCTCTACATGTGCGGCAGACTGAACCTATGGCCGGACGAGACTTCGCATCTCTGGTGCCCGGTTCCAGCGGAGGCGAAACTTAATAATTTTCCAAGTATCACATTGAAATTGTGTTTCGCGATAAACTGTGTAAACTTAGAGTATTTGCGAGTATTACGTTTGAACTTGTGTTTCAGTGACAAATTGAAGGAACATAGAATTTTTCTCGTGAGTGTCGTAACACTTCCAAGTGCTACATTTGAACTTGTGTTTGAATTTGTGTTTCGTAAACAATCTTTGGGAACATAAAATTTTTCCGAGTGTCACATTTGAACTTGTGTTCCGCGATAAGCTGTGGGAACATATAACTTTTCTTGTGAGTGTTGTCATTTTCCATGTACCACACTGAACTTGTGTTTCGCGACAAGTTGTGGAAACTTAGAGTATTTCCGAGCATTACGTTTGAACTTGTGTTTCGTAAACTGTGCCACTTGTGTTTAAACTTGTGTCATCGTAACAGATACATACCCATTCTATATCTGAATTTGTGTTTTCCTCTCAGGAAGTTCCAAGAGAATGTAGAATTTTTCAGTGCCATATTTGAACTTATAATTTCTTCTTCATAATAATTATTCACGAACAGTGTTAGACTCTCTTCGAGTGCCGTTTAATTTTAATAATCATTTAAAGACAGTGCTGAGCAAGTCTTCAAGCACACATAATTTTGACAATTATTCAGAGACGGAATAGGACATTTCCAAATGCTATTATATTTGCTTAATTTATCAAGAAAATGCTAATATGTCCCGAACATACAAAAACTGTGAATATTGCGCTCAACATTGTGTTCTGATTATAAAATTGACGAAGTCAGTAAGTTAGGAACTGTGATGATAATGATCAGTGATATAATAGAACATTCCAGTTTGTCATGCCAGTGTCAGCGTACCTACGCCGTGAACTTGACATTATAAATTGTACATAATTTTTACGAGTACAATTCGGGTGATATCCAACATGTGGTCATACATTCAGTTTAATTGCATTACTTTCAAGTGATAATTTATGAACCTTTGTGATTCAACGAGGTGTTTGAATCAAGATTCGAGTGTCAATTTCATTAACGTTTGACATATCCCACTTACAGTGAATGAATGCAATATTTAAATGTCAATGTTAATTTATTTAACAGTGCTACAAGTGAATTGAATGCCATACGGGGGACTTGTGTGCGCGTTACGCCACACCTCTCAGTGTTATCTTGTGAGATCGAACCCCGCAATGTGTGCACCTGGAAATTCGAGAACTTCCAGATCCTCTAGAAATTCGAGAAATTCACATCCAGACGGGCGTGGTTCCTGTCCAGACCGTGCCCAGTAACCATCCCGGAGTCCGGAGATTCCAGCCTGCTACAACGCTTCAACTCAACTTGTATGAAAGGTGATATGAATTTGTTTCCAATGAACAATAAAACCAATTTTTTAAGGAATGTAAGTTCAATGAACTAATACCCCTCTCTGTACCAACTCCAGTGTTTACGTACCACACCCTTAGAAATATTCCATGCTCTTCAAGCTAGTGTCAGCGTCCCCATAGACAGACATTCTTTTTCCCGGTACAATACATACATACATACATACATACATACATACATACATACATACATACATACATACATACATACTGTGACCTTATCGGTCATGTACATATTTATTTATTAATTATTTGGCAGTGAAAAACCTATGTAAAGCTCCCTCGTACTTGTTACAAAAGTTGCATTAGGTTGCACCTGCTTACACAACCTTTGTAGCCTGCTAAACACCACTCCGTCTTAACTAAAAGAATACATAGATAGAAAGAGAGAGAAGAAAATGTCAAGCCAGAAAAATCGATAATGATACCTTCACCCGTTGAAAAAATGGCCAAACACGATGTTGCCAGCTCGCGAGTTGCATTTGTATGATGAGATTTCGAGACATGCATAATATTTAATATGGGAAACCTCGGGATGTTATATGATTTCATTATAGACATCTGCCAAAATTCCAATTCTTTATAATATATTAACGTGTGGAAGAATACGCAATCGTTGCATTATATAACACGCTAAGCGTCATGACGCGTCCTTTGTACGCAGCACCCTCATGGAGGACATTGTAGGGGCATTATTTTGATAATTAATTTTAAATAAATGGCCGAACAATTCAGGTTCCGCACATAACCAGACTACTTAAGAATCTGAGTCACACATTTGAGTGTATTACCGATGTCATACGACACGTGGAACAATTAGTTTAAAAAAAGTAGTGGGGATTAGCCATTGTCTCTTGCAAGAGTGGGGGAAAGTTTATAAAATGAATAGCGATGATGACAACAGTATCCACTTCACGCGAAGGATCCAAAGCAGAACCACGGTTTGATAGTGTTCTGATCTATTTAGTGTTTCAGACTGCAAATATACAGTTTACATCTTCGAGAATGTATAATTGTCTACAAACAATAGTATTTTAAAAAGGTTGAAGTTATGTGACCACAAGAACGGTATAATTGTAATTTTTAAAAGTGATGCAACAAGTGTTAATTTCATTAAAGTGTAATAATTGTATTTTTGTGTTAAAGTGACGCAACAAGTGTTAATCTCATAAAAACTGTTATAAGTGTAGAAGATAACCATTGGATTATGAACGCGCTCAGCGGGAGTAGCAACGGACATGAACCTGTGACCAACGTCAACACCATGGAAGCTTAAAAAGAAAGAATGAGGGTCTTACCCGGGACCCGAACCTTGGATTGTTACGACATGATGATAAGTACTAAAATTAAATAATTTTTTTTATAAATGCGCGGTTATTCATTATGCAGATCACATAAATTAGGTTAGACATGTAAACTGCATGTATTTTTTTTAATTAGAGAGAAAACTTGTGAGTGGTCTTCATATTCATTTATGTTCATTTCATGGAATTAATAGTCTACTCCATGGGCTTAAAAATATATATATATATAATTAACGTAATGCATGTATTTGACGTGATGATAAAATATTAGTTAGTCTGAGAGTGCTTAGATTAGGTAACAGTAAATGAATGTAGATTTGTTTTGGCACTCAGCCAAGCCGTAATTTTGTATAATTTATTTACGTGATTTCCAAGCTTATTATGATAATGCATGGTGATTATGCTTGTAAAATGGATTATCGACTGTTAACATCAGGATAGCAAGGCACTCTTATTTTCACGTAATTTGCATGATAATATTTGTAGATGGCTGTATTAATTATATGCGTAACTTGTGACATGCCTAGACATCGAACAGACGCCCTCCTATTGAGATTAGCGTTTTCCTTTAATGTCGAATATTTTCCCTTTCAATATATGAGAATAACATTATGGATATGTTTAAAATCCATATTTGATTTTATTGATTTGAGTTTAAAATGTAGGAAAAACCTAGGCTGTATTCTGTAATCGGATGGAATCGAAGCCGGTCATTCTAAGTTGAAGGATGTGAATATGAGAAAATGAACAGTGGCTTGATATTGTATTATAGAATTGTGGCAGGACAGTGAATTTATAAGCCAGTGGAGCTTTGGAAATATGATATGAGAATATATAATGAAATAAGATTATTTAACAAATATGTGTTCCAAGGGAAACGATTTGCTTTCACCTTGAGATGTTGAAAGGATATTTCTGCCACACCGGGCCATTATTTGCTAGGGCTTTGACGTCCGGATATTTACGACCCCAGGGGACGGAAGAGGCCTTGCCCCTTGTAGAGGATTACTGTATGCTGTATTGTTCGAGCTATTCCACTTAGAATGAAGGCAGTGCGACACCAATTATTGTTTAAAGGATTCTTTTACTTTTCCATGTAAGATTTTATAATAATATTTAACTAACTGGAACGCCAGTATTATTATTTATTTGTTGACCCTATCTTTAATTAAGAAAGGCAATTTTTTTAGTCCCGTTTGTCGATGCCATCTTGGATATCATCGGTTCGATTTCTGAGGCAACCATGGATTTTTGTTGTCACATATTTTTTTATATACAGCCAATTGCATATGTATATTGTTTATGATTTCTTTTCATATTATGCGTACATATTTTCTTTTTTTATACTTTCTTTTAGTCGTGTTTCACTTTTTATGTGGATGACAAATCGAGTTTTATTTTCGTAATTTTTGTCATTGGATTCATTGGGATGGGGGTTCGATTTCTGGACCCGACATCAGTCATTTTATTTTGATTAGGATTATATAGACTAGCATTCATTTATTCTTTGTTTACTTTTGTAATATAATTATTTAGCTAGGTGACCACTTCAAGTTATCTTCAATTTAATTTGTTGTATAAATAATTGCTTCTCTGATAGTGAAGAAAGTTAATAATGATAACCGTCGCATTTATAAGGATATTTTGTTTTTAAAGTATGTTATACAAATTATAATGTAATATTTATCATCATGTCGGGAAGAAGAAAGAGGTAAAGGAGAAATAAAATTTTTGACACTTTGCAATTTGTATTTAGTCCATTGGACATTGCACATTCAACATTGATATACTATAAATATTCAGGATCAACCTTTAATTAATTTGATTTATCAAGGCTCAATAAATAGGTATTTAAACTTTTGTCTGCCTGTCATTTTGCCGAATAACATTGTATCCCAGGTTTCCTTCCGCTCATTTATGCCTTTAAGCTAGTTATGTGTTATTTTATTTGATCTTCTGCTGCGAACGCACCATGGCCTTGGGAGGTCGGTGGTTTGATTCTATGGAACGGAAGGGTGCAGTAGACCCTTGCATGGTCGGAAGAGCATTTGCTCACCCATCATTCAGAATTTTTTTTTGTTCCTTCCTGATGAGGTGGCATTTGACTCTAGACTAAAAAGGTCCCTTTCCATCAGGCGCTTTGGCGTATGGTGCTATATGGCGGTATCCCGACTTTTTAGGGATTATCATGCAGTCATTTGGTTCTATGCGACAAATGGCGTGGGGTGGAAAGGTTCTAATACATGCATACATACATACATACATACATACATACATACATACATACATACATACATACATACATACATACATACATTGGATATATTTCAGGTGATGCCAGTCGAGAATAGCATGAAGAACCCCAGCCACTTCCTTGGATGTCCGGGAATCCTCAACTTGTCTATGGTCTTGATTGTTGGGTTGTATGCTGTGATGGGTTTCTTCGGCTACGTCAAGTACGGGGACGACACGGAAGGAAGTGTCACCCTCAACCTGCCTATTAAGGAAGTGTAAGTAACAAATACCCTTTTAATGTTTGTTCTCTGTTTGTCCAACCCTTGTCCCATTTCCCTATGGGGTCGGGTATGAGGTGAGATGGATCTCTCGTGGCAGTCTTTTATGACAGGATGCCCTCCCTGATGTCAACCTCATCAGAGGAAAATGAAATGATTACGAGATACTCCTGTCGAATAGCACAAAGGAGTCCGCTCATGGCTTAACGTCCCCATCCGACGGACGAATTACCATCAACAGCGTCACATGCGCTCACTCCATATGCGCGATGAGGAGAAGATTGGAATTTAATCCAGGATTTTGGCACGCAATCTTGTGGTTAGAAATTGTACATTACCACCTCCCCTACCCTGCCGGCCAACATTCTGATGGTGAAAGTTTTTCGATCGCCAGGGTTCGAACCGGCTAACCACGGTGTCAGTCTGTTTAGATTTCAACACCTTAACGATCATGGCTTAACAAATACCCTTTAAATAGGATCTTAAAATATTAATTCAAAGCTATTACATATATTTCTGACGAAACAAGAGCACGTGAGCTAGTTTCGTACGCAGTCATTGCCAACCCAATTACTGTACTAGGCTAGTGGCAACTTGACTACTACAAGAATACTGTGCAGCATATAGAAGCTATCGCAGTACATGTAAGTGGATATAGGAACAGGACATCCTAAAGTAGTATTATGAAAACATCAAAATATCGTACCACGCCAAATATTTATTACAGCATGCACTTAGTATGGTATTGGATCACCCGTAGCATGGAGGCAGATGGCGATACGGTTGGTCATGGAAGCGTACAGATGTCGAATGTTCCCTTGAGGAGGATCCTGCCACAACTGGCGCAACTGACCCTCCAAATCTGCAAGTTGTTGCAAGCCCAAGTTACCATTCAATCTGATCCCTAACGTTCTCGATATGTGAGAAGTACAGAGACCGTGCTGGTAAAGGAAGCATATTGACATCACGAAGGCAGGCCAAGGCACTTCTGCTGTGTGAGTTCTGGCATTACCCTGCTGGAAAATGGGGACGTCGAGCTGAACCGGGAAGGGAAGCACACACGTTCGCAGAATTTCCTGCATGTATCACAGCGTCGTCACGCTTCCTTTAATCACCACTAGCTGACAGCAGAAATCGTAGGAAACGGCAACCTGCACCAGGACTCCTCTCATTGGGGCGGTGTGCCGGTCTACAGTGAAGCATGGATCACTGCGCTGGTCAGGATGTCTTCATACTCGAATTCGGTGGTCATCGGTATCTAGACAGAACCGTTATTCGTCGCTGAATATCACTCGTCGGCAATCCGTAAGCTGCTATGCTGCCCATTCCTGGCAGAAGTTCAAACGTTCTCGCCTATGCTCAATTCGTAATAGTAGACGTCGTAAGGGACGCCGTGACGACAGACCCTGCTCCACTAGCTACCTGCGTATGGTGCTGGTGAACACAGGCGTATCCTCAGCTGCCGTGACATGTATCTGGATGGTGCGCAACGCTCGTGGGGAGCATGTATCCTGTCACGTGGTGAAACGATCCTCCATTCCGGTGGTCCGCCTGGATTGACTCGAACCTTCTCGACGCTTGTGTATACCCTCGCGTTTCCACTGCGTCCAACATTGACACGGAGTGTAGTCAAAATGGTTCAAGTGGTGACCAAAGCGCCGGAACGTCGGACTTGCCTCTCTTAGTTTAACGATATGATCTCCCTCAGACTAATCTAGCCGATGAAAGACTTGTCGAATGTGCCGTCGAGGCATGCTGGGTGTTTACTCAACTTAGCTCTGTGGCTCACACTGCTTCTAAAGTCTTATTAGTAGTCATATATTTGCGAATGAGGGAATAGTAGACGTTGTAAGGGACACTGTGACGACAGATCCTGCTGTACTAGCCACATGCATATGGTGATGGTGGACACAGGCGTATCTCAGCCGCTGTATCCTCAGCAATCAGTATTAAGCGCAAATAAGGCACATGTCAGCATATTGCGATACTGTTTAACAACCTTCCTTGTACTCGCACGGTTCATTCATAGGGCGCATTTTTCTGTTTGTTTGTTTGTTTGTGTGTTTGTTTGTTTGTTTGTTTGTTTGTTTGCAAATGAGTGTATTCTTCATTTTTGCTGTTTAATTTCTTGGTGCTTGGTGTTTTAAGTGGCCTAACATCGAAGTTCATCGGCCCTGCTGTTTAATTAACGTCGCACTGACACAAACAGGTCTTATGGCTACGATGGGACAGAACAGGTACAGGAATTGGAGCGACCGTGGCTATAATTAAGGTACATCCCCAGCGAGTGTATTTTGATTTAGATGACTTAACATTCATAAGTAAACCCTGTTACAGAAGGAGGACACCTTAACATTCCGTAGATGTCCATTTGAGAAAGGGTATGGTGTAAAGTGGAAAAATAAAATAAACTGGCTGAGTCCGCTACGCCTGACGTTTCTGCTTTGAGACATCCCAACGAGCGTCAGTGGGCTGATGGTCGATTTTCCTTTGCCGTATATCAAGCTACAGTCGCCTTTAAAGCACTTACTGCATCATCACTACACGAATTTTGCAAAACATGTATGCGACAAATATTTACACAATACATCAAACTGTCATACGGTCATGTAAAATGTACGTTCCAATAATAAGCCTTCGATTGGTTATGAAATTATCGCTAAAAGCGATGGCACACTGATAGAAAACGATTGTGAGTTTGTGAAACTTATACAGTTATACAGTTATACAGAAAGTAAGCTTTCTGATGTACTGGATGCAACAGTCACTGTGGTGTAGTGGACTAACCACAGACGTGTTGACGCATATTGCTCTGGTAGGTGGGGTCGAAGCCCACGAGCTATAAATATTTTTATTCATATTTGAAAGTTTGAGGATGAGATAAGTGGCCATTCGTGCCACATTCGACCAATAGCATGCATGTTGATGTGTAGTGGCCTGACAATTGCTGTATCGCTCCCTTAAGAGGATTTTCCGGAAACAAAAAATACGTGTTTCCTTACTTTTAAAGAAGATTCCAAATACCAATTTTCACGTCTTTAAACTGTTAAGTTTTTGAGAGCCTCCTCTGTGGTGTAGTGGTTAGCGTGATTAGCTGCCACCCCCGGAGGTCCGGGTTTGATTCCCGGCTCTGCCACGAAATTTGAAAAGTGGTACGAGGGCTGAAACGGGGTCCACTCAGCCTCGGGAGGTCAACTGAGTAGAGGTGGGTTCGATTCCCATCTCAGCCATCCTCGAAGTGGTTTTTCGTGGTTTCCCACTTCACCTCCAGGCGAATGCCGGGATGGTACCTAACTTAAGGCCACGGCCACTTCCTTGCCTATCCCTTCAAATCTTCCCATCCCCCTACAAGGCCCCTGTTCACCATAGCAGGTGAGGCCGCCTGGGCGAGGTACTGGTCATACTCCCCCGTTGTATCCCCCGACCAAGACTCTGAAGCTCCAGGACACTGCCCTTGAGGCGGTAGAGGTGGGATCCATCGCTGAGTCCGAGGGAAAAGTCGAACCTGGAGGGTAAACAGATGATGATGATGATGATGATGATGATGATGAAGTTTTTGAGATGTCCGCCTTAGTGGGGGTCCACTCAGCATCGGGAGGTCAAATGAGTAGACGTGGGTTCGATTCCCGCCTCATCCATCCTCGAAGTGGTTTTTCGTGGATTTCCACTTCTCCTCCAATCAAATGCCGGGATGGTACCTAACTTAAGGCCACGGACGCTTCTTTCCCTCTTCCTTGCCTGCCCCATCCAATCTTCCCATCCCTCCACAAGGCCCCTGTTCAGCATAGCAGGTGAGGCCGCCTGGGCGAGGTACTGGTCATTCTCCCCAGTTGTATCACTCGACCCAAAGTCTGAAGCTCCAGGACACTGCCCTTGAGGCCGTAGAGGTGGGATCCCTAGCTGAATCTGAGGGAAAACCTGACCCTGGAGGGTAAACAGATTAAGAAGAAGTTTTGAGAGATATATATACGCTCATTTTAAAAATGCACTCCCTCTTCATCTCTTACCAACGGAATATTAAAAATGCTCCCTTAGTGAGCACTTACATCGTAATGAAAATTGAATGTATGAAAATTATAACGGTATAAGTGACATTAAAAAAAACGAGTTAAGTGCAGGATGTAACTCCGAGAGGATGTATCTTTTCACCAGCAAAGAGATACAAGTGATAGCGGTAATATTCTGCGCTCTAGTGATGGGTGGTATAACTACAAATAGCATGCTTTATATGAGTGTTAAGATGTTTAAATGCCTTTTTCTCTGAATGACCCAAATGCTACTTATACCGTTATGGTTTTCATCCATTCAATTTATCCTCAAAATTTCATTCCTTTATGTCCAGTTGTTTTGGCTCGGCGATGATGAATCAGTCAGTCAGTCAGTCAGTCAGTCAGTCAGTCAGTCAGTCAGTCAGTCAGTCAGGACATGCTATGTTATATACGAAGGGTGATCAACAAAGACTGATTTTTTCCTGTAGCTTCCGTGATAGTTTACTATCTGTAACATAACTAATTGAAAAGAGCGGGTTTTTATGTGTAGTGGACTAACCACAGACGTGTTGACGATTATTGCGTTGATAGGTGGGTTTGAATCCCATGAGTGATAAATATTTTTATTCATATTTCAAACTTTGAGGATCAATTAAGAGGCCATTCATCCCACATTCAACGTGCATATTGAATGTGTAGTGACCTGACACTTGGTGTAGCCTAGAAGTCCTGGTAATTTCTTCGCTATCTATTCAACAAATGAATATATTGACATGCCCCTCATCTACGGTGAAGCAAGGCAGAACGCACAGGAAGCACAGCGCCTGTACCAGGGAAGATTTCCACACAGACAACAACCAAACGCAAATACTTTCAGGAGGGTGGAGCACCGTTTGCGTATTACTTCGTCACTTTCCCGAACAGGTCATGTTAGAGAGGCACCAGTTACATCCGATGAAACTGCTGAGATGATTTTGAACAATTTCCGGGAGAATCCTCACACGAGTACCCAGGCAGTAACACAACAGGCTAACATCAGCTAGTCGTCTGTTGTAAGGATATTGCATTCCAGTTTTTTCGTCCATATCACCTGCAACTACAACAAGAACTCCACGGACGAGATTACGAAGCTCGTGTTGATTTCTGTGCGTGGATACTGACGCAAGTGGCAAATGATTCAGCGTTTGTATCTCACATTTATTTTCGGTCGAGGCACGGTTCCATAATAACGGTTCTGTGAATCGTCATAATATGCACTACTGGAGTGTTTATAATCCCCACTGGGTAAGGCAGGCAGCATTTCAGGCACGATGCGGAGTAAATGTCTGGTGTGGTATACTGATCACCTAATTGGACCATACTTCTTTGAGGATCATTTGACAGGAGCCCGGTACCAACTGTTTCTTCAAGACCAACTACTATTGCTGCTAGAGGATGTGCCCCTGGGTGAGCGTGTAGCGACGGAACACCTCACAACTACCTGAATATTACACATCCCGGTCGATGGATAGGAAGGGGAGAACCTGTCACCTGGCCTGCTAGATCGCCCGATTTGACGCCACTGGACTTCTTCATATCTGTCTATTTGAAGGATGTGGTGTACGCTCAGCAGCCGGAAAATCCTGAAAGCCTTCGAAACCTTATTACGGAAGCCTGTGAATCCGTAACACCTACAATGCTACAAAGAGCCCGAATGGCAGGCCAACGACGTGCTGAAACGTGCATTACTGCAGAAGGCCATCTATTCGAACACTTACTGCGCTAACAGGCTGTTGCTCAGTCAAGCGGATTCAAACCCCCAACCATTCTATCCTCGTCCAGCCCTGCTTATAAAACCTCCACATAAGCAGCCCTAATGGCCTAGAACAGTGCCAAAAAAAAAATAAATAAATAAATAAATAAATAAATAAATAAATAAATAAATAAATAAATAAATAAATAAATAAATAAATAAATAAATAAATAAAATAACCCACGATGTGAAGGCATTCAGATATATTGGCTCTGTGGATGTTTATCGAAGTACAAAATGCGAATAAAATGTACAAGCTCAAGTGGGATTCGCACCCATCTACCAAACACAGCTGTATTAACAGCACCGCACTTAACCTATGACATCACGGCGACTCCAGCTGGTAGGTTTCCAGAAAGCCTACTACATGGACTACTACTTCCGCTTCACAAATGCACACACGTTTTCTATCAGGATGCCATAGCTTTTAGCGTTCTTTGCATACTCTACTGAAAGCTCATAATTGGTATGTACTTTTTACGTAACCGTATGCCAGTTTGATGCATTGTGTAAAAGCCTGTCTCAAACGGTACATGTTTTTGCAAAGGTAATGGCGCAGTGATTGTTTCCTTTTTTTGCTAGGGGCTTTACGTCGCACCGACACAAATAGGTCTTATGGCGACGATGGGATAGGAAAGGCCTAGGAGTTGGAAGAAGCGGCCGTGGCCTTAATTAAGGTTCAGCCCCAGTATTTGCCTGGTGTGAAAATGGGAAACCACGGAAAACCATCTTCAGGGCTGCCAATATTCGAACCTACTATCTCCCGGATGCAAGCTCACAGCCGCGCGCCTCTACGCGCACGGCCAACTCGCCCGGTAGTGATTGTTTAAGGCGATTGTTGCTTACGTATTATAATATGGCAAAGGAGAATAGACCATAACGACACCAGTGACGTTCAGTGTGATGCCTAACAGCATAAAACGTCAGGCGCGGGTGACTCACCCGGTAGATACAATAGCGATTACAGAACAACTTGCTTTTTAATTCAAAAGTGAGTAACAGTTAGCCGATTCTGGAAATTTCTTATTTTGCTAGTGGCTTTACCTAGCACCGACACAGATAGTTCTTACGGCAACCATGGGATAGGAAAGGCCTAGGGGTTGGAAGGAAGCGGCCGTGGCCTTAATTAAGGTACATCTCCAGCATTTGCCTGGTGTGAAAATGGGACATCACGGAAAACAGGGCTACCGAGTGTGGGGCTGGTAGGCGTCATCTTGCAAATGCAAGATAACAGCTACACGGCCAATTCCCGCCTATTTAACTTTAGAAGCTGGGGACATCAGTGCCCTTTACTTATTGCATGACGATGGTATTTGCTGTCCTAAATGAGTGTAATTGATTTATCGATTAGATGGCCAATCGGTTGGTTGATAGTTTTGTGTTTAACTCTCAAATTTTCAGCATCTCTTCTCAAATGAGGAAAATGACTCTTTGAATATTGTTGGTGGATTGGTGGCGTGGATGAATGAAGGAAGGAGGGGGAAATCAAAGTGGAACAGAAAGAGCTTTTCGGCATCGATTGGCAAAATTTGGAAGGGAACGAGGAGTAATCCTGGAGGATTGGGGATAAATAACCCGAGTAATATGGCATGAATGAGTGTAACAGCTATCAGACACATCTAAGGTTTCGTTATAACTATATGTATGTCCCATAATTCACGAGACTCACGGAGTGTGATGCTTTCTGTAACTTACTAAGTTGTATGCAATTTGAGCTACGTTGGGGAAGCTGTTATGAAATTTATAGTTGCGTTCTGGCCCACATTTGTTTGACATAATTATTAAAAATCAGTGTCCCATTTTCACACCAGGCAAATGCTGGGGCTGTACCTTAATTAAGGCCACGGCCGCTTCCTTCCCACTCCTAGCCCTTCTCTGTCCCATCGTCGCCATAAGACCTATCTGTGTCGCCGCGACGTAAAGCAACTAGCAAAAAAAAAAAAAAAAAAAATCAGTGTAAGATGAGAGTCTTGGAATGGGTAAAGAGAAGTAAAATATCACAAAGAGAAAAATCGTCTCGAATTAATGACCATGTAGTCTTTTCATTAATCATGAATTGCATATAATCCTAACTTATAGCCGTTCAGAAAACTTGTACATAATACTTCTGATATATCGGTGGGTCTCTATGAATTTTTAAGAAGTTAAAGTCATGTTTCCAGAAAGGCACAGGTGGTGAAGATCTTAATCGCAGCTGCTATCGTGTGCACGTATGGACTACAGATGTACGTACCGACACAGATTGTGTGGAGCGGGCTTCAACGGTACGTGGACGACAAGTGGCACTGTGTTGCGGAGAGCGGCTTCCGAGTGGGCATAGTCTTCATTTCAGGTGAGATATGCGTTATTCTACCGCGTCGAACAGATTCATAGTTTAATAAGATACTCTTGGAGAAGCAAGGCTTGTGCGGTGGTGTACAAACCAGACCAATCAACAAGAAATATTATTATCTTGTGAGACCATCGTGAAATTAACACGTTGATAATATTACGTATTAGTGTTGTTTCTTGGATATACTGTGTAGTTTTACGCATAGAGCATTTCCTTCTTCTCGTTATTGTGCATCATGGAAAGTGGAGTCAACAAATATAAAATAAGGAGTGGTAAAGAAATTCACAGCTTGCGTTTAAAATTTTATGAAAAAAGAAGGAACTGAGAGTGGGGAACCAAGACATATTAAACAGGTACAAGCTCCTGTTACAGAGGCAGCTTGTGTATCAATCACAATCATACATCTCATTTTAAAATAGGATAAATGATGTGAGGGTAGTGGAGCCACATCTTTAATTCGCCACAAGAAGAGAGCTCGGTAATATTAAATCTGATTTAGATGTAATTTATCATTGTGCAGTTAGAAGAGCGTAAATGTAGATAATGCTTTTCTCTCACTCTCCGCCCCAACATAGGCCACTATCGCTCTCTCACATCTGACGCCAAATCTCTCCATTTTGAAAGCACCACAAACTTACCTCCTCAATTGTTTCTTTTTCGACTGCATTGTCATCCCATATATATTATCTGCTTGTTATAAAAATGATACATTCGAACGTATTGAATAAGCTAAGTTATATATGCTGTTCCTCAAGGTTCATGTGATATGAATTCTGTTGACCGTACTTCATCACACTGAATCTGTAATGCATGAGCTTCACAGTTGATTTATCAACTTGACTCCTTGCATGTTTACAGAAGAATTACCAATAAGAAAACCTATTGTTGTGTATTGGTTGTTTAATTCAGTTGAAACCAACTTTTACGTTTATATAAATTATACATTCTAGTGAAGTAAAAGGAATGTCACATAGGGCTATTTCGATGAGAATTAGTAACTTTGTATCTTGACATAATTCATGACGATATAGAAATATACTTTGTTTTCATCAAGTTAAATCAGGAAACAAGTCTTGTTTTCTCATCGATCTATATCAAGAATAGTTTCAATACTTATAAATACAGGAGGACTTCTTAGACGTTTTGCTCTTCTTGAAATGTAAACTAACGCCCCCTTGAGAAAGGGAATTTGTAAAACTTTCGAAGAGGTTTATAACCTATAAATTATTTAAAACATGTCATAATTGTAATTCAATGTGTTCCAGTGGCTGTGGCAGCTGCAGTGCCTAACCTCGGACCAATTATCTCACTGGTCGGAGCCGTGTGTTTCTCCACTCTGGGCTTACTATGCCCTGCAATTATCGAGACGGTAACCTACTGGGACGAGGGTCTTGGTGCTGGTCGCTGGAGACTCTACAAGAATACAGTCATCATCATCTTCTCGTTATTTGCTCTAATTGCTGGTTCTTACACCAGTATTTTAGAAATAATTCAGGCCTACGGATAGCTGCTGCAATACCAACTTTGGGATAATCTTATCCCTGTTTCTAAAGAAGGACATGATGAACGCCGTCAAAGCTTTGAAAGTCATAACAAGGTAATACATACGCTTGGCGAAGACATATCTGATGTGTCTTAATGTTTCACGTAGAATTTTAATTAGATGGACATATAACGAGTTCAGTGATCAGCTCTAATGCGTTGGACATCATTTCGCAGTACGAGTTTCCGTAGCATTTCTACACTTGCCATGAGCAAGTTAAATTACCTTTGTACGAGGTAATGCAGTTCTCTTGATAGTTGATCGCACTGTGGAAGCACTGCGTATTTTGCAATGGGAATCTAGAGATATCATATAATAAAATCCTGTTTTTAAATATTAAAAGTATTATTGGCTTACACTGTGCTAAGAGTTCGCACAACCAAGTTTCTAGAAAAGCGAAACTCACAAACTATGGTTTACTCTCTTTTAGAGCCATGAATACAGCAGAAATTGAAGCACTATATGCTCCCTAAAGGGCTCAAAATATGTATGGGAGAAACGGTTACAATGAAAGAGCATTAATTATTCATACAAATGCAAACAACTTTTACACTCTGTTGTCTTGAATAAGAAAGTTGCAGTGTGATTGCATTTCAGGTTGTGAAATTGTTAATCATATTTGTACTGTCATGAACTGAAAAATAGTACATTGTGTTACTATTGATTTGATGGAGTTTTCCCAAGTAGCGTTGTCTAGCATAGAATACTACATATACTCTAACATATTGTTCTTATTCATGACTTGGCCCCTCTGTCATTCGTATTCCATATAATTCACCCCTAAAAGTAAATGACATACTCCTGGATAAATGATTATTCTGTTTCTTTTACTGTTCACATTTCGTCAAATCGAATTTTCTTTAGAGTCAATATCTCTTCATTTCGATATGATCTATCTATCTATCTCCCCTTGATCATTATATTGTGAATTAATATTTTAAGGAAGTATATAATCTTCATTTCTGTATCCCTTATTGTCTTTGATTCCTTCCCGTACAAAGCCACGTACTCCACAAATATATACTTAGCTGAATGGTCAGCGTACTGGCCTATGGTTCAGAGGGCCCCGGATTCGATTCCTGGCCTGGACGGAAAATTTAATCTTAACAGGTTATTTCGCTTGGTTGCGGGTCTGGGTGTTTATGCTGTTCCCAACACCCCTGTAAGTCATACACAACATACAACAATATCCTCTACCACAATAAAAAAACCAAGCCCCATGGCACTACAGCCCTTGAAGGGCGTTGGCCTTGGCCTACCAAGCGGCCGCTGCTGGGCCCGAAGGCCTGCAGACTGCGAGGCGACGAATCTTTTCGGCCGTTATTCATGGCTTTCGAGATCGGGGCCGCCATCTCATCGTCTGTTAGTTCCTCAATTCTAATCACGTAGGCCGAGTGGACCTCGAACCAGCCCTCAGGTCCAAGTAAAAGGCCCTGACCTGGCCGGGAATCGAACGCGGGGCCTCCGGGTAAGAAGCAGGCACGCTACCCCTACACCACGGGACCAGCCTCCACCACAATAACACAGTAGATACAGCTCACCCTCGCCGTAGTGTCCACCTGACAAGAGCTGCACCAGGGTAACAATAGCCACACTAAGTAATCTTCATAAAGGACTTTTATGCACATTTCTACGTTTCAGGATGTCTTGTTTTTCAGAAAAAATATTTCCTTGTTAGGGACAGGATTCACTCCTACTTGCTTCTGCCATCAATGGTTGCCTCGATTCACTACCCCAGTAACATGATTTGTCTACTTCATTTAAGCATTTTCTTCATAAACTCCATTCGTCTTCATTCATATCCTGGACGTGGTGCTGGAAAACGGTATGAGCTCTGTAGAGAAACCGAAGTAATATATGGTATTAGTAACAATGAAGCTGTTTTTGTCGCAGTTAAAATTACATGTCGTATTTTGCCTTTTTCACACCAGGCAAATGCTGGGTCTGTACCTCGATTAAGGCCACGGCCGATTCCTTCCAACTCCTAGGCCTTTCCTACCCCATCGTCACCATAAGACCAAAAATGTGTCGGTGCGACATAAAGCCACTAACAACAAAAATAAATGTGATAGAAAGGAAGGTGTTAAAATTAGGAGCATTAGACAGTACCAGATGGCTGATAAAGCAGGCATGAGGCAGTCTTTAAAAAGTAACAATGATCGGTGGGAAACGGTAAAAAAGAATATAAACAGACTCTGGGATGGGTTTAAAACAATTGTTGAGGAATGTGAAAACAGGTTTGTACCTTTAAAGGTGGTAAGGAATGATAAAGACCCACCTTATTAAAACAGAGAGATAAAGAGACTAAGAAGGTGGTGCAGGTTGGAAAGAAATAGAGTTAAAAATGGCTCTGGAAGTAAGGAAAAATTGAAGGAACTTACTAGAAAATTGAAACTAGCTAAGAAGGCAGCTAAGGATAAAATGATGGCAAGCATAATTGGCAGTCATACAATTTTTTGTAAAATATTGAAGGGTATGTATAGGTACTTTAAGGCAGAAACGGGTTCCAAGAAGGACATTCCAGGAATAATCAACGAACAAGGGGAATGTGGATGTGAGGGTCTTCAAACGGCAGAAGTATTCAGTGAGCCGTATATAATATTGTTGGTTACAAGGATAATGTCCAGATAGACGAGGTGACTATGACATATGACATATGATAACAATGACATGTACGATAAGACACAGAAGTTGAAAAGTAGAAAAACTGCTGGAATTGATAAGATTTCTGGGGCTATACTAAAGAAAATGGGTCGGAACATAGCAGCATATCTGAAGTATTTATTTGATTATTGTTTGGTTGAAGGGGCTATAGCAAATGAATGGAGAGTTGCTATAGTAGCCCCTGTGTATAAAGGAAAGGGTGATAGATATAAAGGTGAAAATTACAGGCCAGTACGTTTGACATGCGTTGCATGTAAGCTTTGGGAAGGCATTCTTTCTGATTATATTAGACATGTTTGCGAAATGAATAACTGATTCGATAGAAGGCAGTTCGGTCTCAGGAAAGGTTATTCCACTGAAGCTCAACTTGTAGGTTTCCAGCAAGATATAGTAGATATCTTGGATTCAGAAGGTCAAATGGACTGTATCACGATTGACCTGCCTAAGGCATTTGATAGGGTGGATCATGGGGGACTACTGGCAAAAATTACTACAACTTGACTAGGCATAAGTGTGACTGAATGGGTTGCTAAATTTCTAGAAAATAGATCTCGGAGAATTAGAGTTGGCGAAGCTTTATCTGACCCTGTAATAATTAAGAGGGGAATTCCTCAAGGCGGGTTAAACCCCGCTTATCATCAGGTTGTGAGTTTCACAAACAGGAAAAATCCTCTCCGATTTAATTAATGCGTTGGTGGGGTGAAAGTTAATTTTGGGTGTCATTGTAAGTATCTAGGTGTTAATAATTATAATTAAGATCTCCATTAGGGTATTCACATAAATTGGATTTTAAATAAAGTTTACAGATCTCTGCACATGGTTATGAGGGTGCTTAGGGGTTGTAGTAAGGATGTAAAGGAGAGAGCATATAAATCCCTGGTAAGACCTCCAACTCCCCTTCCTATAAATGAATATTTGTCCCAATTTGTCCTCTTGAATTCCACATTACCTTCATATTGTTATCTTTCCTACCTTTAAAGACGCCACTCAAACTTATTCATCTACTAATGTCATTTCACGCCATCTCTCCGCTGACAGCTCGGAACATACCACTTAGTCGACCAGCTCGTCTCCTTTCTCCCAGTTCTTCCCAGCCCAAATTTTGCAAAATTTTTTAACGCCACTCATTTGTCGGAAATCCTCCGGAACAAATCGAGCTGCTTTTCTTTGGATTTTTTCCAGTTCTTGAATCAAATCCTGGTGAGGGTCCCATACACTGGAACCATACTGTAATTGGGGTCTTACCAGAGACTTATATGCCCTCTCTTTTACATCCTTACTACAACCCCTAAACACCCTCATAACCATGTGCAGAGATCTGTACCCTTTATTTACAATCCCATTTATGTGATTACCCCAATGAAGGTCTTATCTTATATTAACAGCTAGATATTTACAATGATCCCTAAAAGGAACTTTCACCCCACCAACGCAGTAATTAAATCGGAGAGGATTTTTCCTGTTTGTGGAACTCACAACCTGACTTTTAACCCCGCTTATCATCATACCATTGCCTGCTGTCCATTTCACAACATTATCGTGGTTATGTTGCAGTTGCTTACAATCTTGTAACTTATTTATTACTCTATACAGAAGAACATTATCTCCAAAATGCCTTACCTCTGATTCCAATTCCTTACTCCTATCATAGATATCTATAAGAAAACATAAAGGTCCAATAATACTGCCCTGAAGAATCCCACTCTTAATTATTACTGGGTCAGATAAAGCTTCGCCTACTCTAATTCTCTGAGATCTAGAAATATAGAAGCCCATTTAGTCACTCTTTTGTCTAGTCCAATTGCACTCATTTTTTCCAGTTGTCTCCCATGATCAAATGCTTTAGACAGGTCAATTGCAATACAGTCCATTTGACCTCCAGAATCCAAAATATCTGCTATATATTGCTGGAATCCTACAAGTTGAGCTTCAGTGGAATAGCCTTTCCTAAAACCGAATTGCCTTCTAGCAAACCAATTATTAATTTCGCAAACATGTTTAATATAATCAGAAAGAATGTCGTCCGAAAGCTTACATGCAATGCATGTCAAACTTACCGGCCTGTAATTTTCACCTTTATGTCTATCACTCTTTCCTTTATACGCATGGGCTACTATAGCAAGTCTCAATTCATTTGCTATAGCCCCTTCAACCAAACAAAAATCAAATTACTTCAGATATGGTACTATATCCCGACTCATTGTCTTTAGTATATCCCCAGAAATCTTATCAATTCCAGCCGCTTTTCTAGTTTTCAACATTTGTATCTTATTGTTATCATATGTAAATTTTAATGCTTCTTTATTATTAGTCACCTCCCCTATCCGCTCATTTTCTTTGTAACCAACAATCTTTACATACTGCTGACTGAATACTTCTGCCTTTTGAAGATCCTCATATACACACTCTCCTTGTTCATTAGTGATTCCTGGAATGTCCTTTTTGGAACCTATTTCTGCCTTAAAGTGCCTGTATATACCCTTCCATTTTTCACCAAAATTTGTATGGCTGCCAGTTATGCTTGTCATCATGTTACCCTTAGCTGCCTTCTATGCTAGATTCAATTTCCTAGTAAGTTTTTTCAATTCTCCTTACTTCCACAGCCTTTCATACTCTATTTCTTTCCAATCTGCACCTCCTTCTTAGTCGCTTTTTTCTCTACTATAATAAGGTGGGTCTTTACCATTCCTTACCACTTTTAAAGGTACAAAAATTTCTTTCAAATTCCTCAACAATTGCTTGAAACCCATCCCAGAGCCTGTTTACATTCTTATTTGCGGTTTTCCTGCGATCATAATTACTTTTTAAAAACTGCCTCATGCCTACTTAATCAGCCATATGTTACTGCCTAATAGTCCTACTTTTAAAACTTTCCCTTCTATCACATTTATTTTTAGCTACGACAAAAACAGCTTCGTGATCACTAATACCATCTATTACTTCGGTTTCTCTGTAGAGCTCATCTGGTTTCATCAGCATCACGTCCAACATATTTTTCCCTGTAGTTGGTTCCGTCACTTTCTGAGTCAGCTGTCCTTCCCATATTCGCTTATTTGTCATTTGTTGGTCATGATTCCTGTCGTACGCATTTCCTTCCCAATTGACATTTGGTAAATTCATATCTCCCGCTAAAATCACATTCCTTTTCATGTTGTTTCCCATATAGCTGATTATCTTATCAAATAATTCCGACTCCGTGTCAGCGCTACCCTTTTCCGGCCTGTACACTCCAAAGACATCAAGTTGCCTATTATATTTAGAAGTGAACCTTGCACCTAGAATTTCATGTTTCTCATCTTCAAATTTATCGTAGCTTACAAATTCTTCTTTCAGCAGAATGAATACTCCCCCTCCCACCATTCCTATCCTATTTCTACTATACACACTCCAGATCCGTGAGAAAATTTCTGTATCCATTATATCATTTCTTACCGAGCTCGATAGCTGCAGTCGATTAAGTGCGGCCAGTATCCAGCAATCGGGAGATAGTGGGTTCGAACCCCACTGTGGGCAGCCCTGAAGATGGTTTTCCGTGGTTTCCCATTTTCACATCAGGCAAATGCTGGGTCTGAACCTTAATTAAGGCCACGGCTGCTTCCTTCCACTTCCTAGGCCTTTCCTCTCCCATCGTCGCCATAAGACCTATCTGTGTGGACGCGACGTAAAGAAAAAATAGCAACAACAACAAAAACATCATTTCTCAACCATGATTAAACTCCTATTACAATATCTGGTAAATATATACCTATTAAATTAATTTCATTCCTTTCTTTACAATACTTCTACAGTTCATCACTAACATTCTTATGTCATCCCTACTTGACTTCCAGATCTCTGTACCCTTATTACCGCTCCCTAGACAACCCCGTTTCCCGTAATGTACCTCCCTATTGCCCTTCTAAACAAAATTCCTAACTTTTACGTACCACTGCGGTTTAAATGAAGGTCACCTGAGCACAGATCCCTATCTTCTACCCACCTATTAGGATCTAGAAACTTCACTCCCAATTTCCCACATACCCACTCCATAGTCTCATTTAAATCCCCAATCACCATCCAGTCAGTATCCCTCCTACACAGTATTCCACTGATAACAATCTCCGCTTTCTTAAACTTCACCCGTGCTGCATTTACCAGATCCCACGCATCCCCAACTACAAAGGGCACTAGGAAAGTTTTGCAATACGCAAAAACGGTTGGCTGGACAGCCCTGTTGTGGTGAGAGATGAAAAAGGGTGAAAACCGATCTAGAAGACAGCAAGGCGCAACCTTAACACCAGTTGTTACCAACCAGTGTGACTGAAAGCAAGTTAAGATGTCAGTGTGGTCTAAAAGTGAATATCGCGTAATTATCCGCTACAATTTTGCTGAATTTTGCCTGGAGAAAATGACTCCTGGGCTGGGGGAAAACTGTCCACATAGGACAACAATTTTCCGCTGGTACAAAAAGTTCCAGAGGGGAAATGTTGGGGTTGAAGACGATCCTCCTTCTGGGCGACCGTCTGAATCGATGACTGAGGTAAACATTGAAGCTGTGAGGAAAACGTTGCAGCAAGAGAGGCAGTTGATATATCGGCAGGTAGAAGAAACTCTCCACATCCCTGCACCGGCTATTCATTTAATTCTACACGACCATCTCCATGTTAGAAAGGTTTGTTCCCTTTGGGTGCCCCATTCACTTTCAGAGGAACAAAGGGCACATCGAGTGAAATGGTGCCGAAAAATGCTAAGACAATTTGAAAATGGATCTTCGCGTAACATCAGTAGCATCGTTACAGGTGACAAAACTTGGCTTTATTACTAAGATATACCAAAAAATTCTCAGAACATGGTGTGGCTGTTTGAAGTTGAGGGTACTCCTGTGACTGTGTCCTCCTGTGACTCCTGTGTCAAGGTCAGTGAAGAAAAGGATGATTGTAGTATTCTTCACTAAACGGGACATACTGACTCCACCTGTCGTTTCCTATCCTATACTCTACATTTCCCATCCTACCTTTTCCCTTCCTCCTACTTCTACACATCTCAGCAAATATTCCCTGTTCCATATCTTCTCTCTGTTGCTCTACCTGGAGTGGCTTATACCGATTTCTCACAGACACTTGTCCTGAATTCTGATCCTGAATAGAGCCTTTAGCCTGAAATCTCCTTCCCCTTAGAACATTAGACCACCTGTCTTCTACTGTTTCTCCCTTTCCTTTCCATTTCTCTTTTACACCTGCTGTAACCTGTACATTGTTTGAGGGAGACCTACCTTCCTTCCTGTTTTCTGTGGAAATCCTAATTATCTCCCTCAAACTCTCCAACTCCTCCCTCATACCCCTCAATGCCTCGTCACACCCACAGTTCCTACACTTGCACTCTTTAGTCATTCTTTACCCTTACCATTAAAAAAAGGCTAGGGAAACAACAGATAGGGAATCTGCCACCTGGGCGACTGCCCTAAATGCAGATCAGTATTGATTGATTGATTGATTGATTGATTTTATAACGTATCATTTGATTTCGTCCGAATACATTAAATTGCTTTCATTTTATTTCTATGTAAATATTTTCATGTTGTACTGCTACACTAAGTGCTGATACTGTGCTGATCATAAAAATGTCGACATTGTGGCTACTCTAACCACTACTCTAATACCTTCATATCTTCCACACAATATAAATAACATTTGTTTGAGCGCCAGTTGCTTTTTTAAGAAAAACAACAAAATTCGGTAGAGCATACCTCTTATATCAATTATATCAAGGCGTGAGGTGATAAACTCACATATCTGGCAATATACAGGGATATGGATCAGGACAATATTAAATTACTGTTGCATTTCCACAATTGAGGATTGTACATGGAACTGGAATCACTTATTATAATTAAAAATAAAACTGAGTTTATGACTAAATTTACGTCACAATGAACAATCATTTACGTCTTTTAATTTAACAAAAGAAATATATCGTGAGATTTGCGGTACAAAGAAAAGGAAAATTTAATCTAAACAAAAAAACTATTGGCATGAACTTGAAGTGAGATGTGATATCGCCGCTGATTACACTCTTCTTCATGTTATGAATGCATAACATGTCTGATGCTTTAATTACCTGTTGTCTGCATACACCGCTGTTGAACTTGAAATTCTTGGGAAAACCTGTGAGCTGAAGTCGGGAGCCGTCTGTTGTAATCTTCTTATATAACAAGGAGTTGGCCTACATACCATGTACGCGTGTAGGGAGCTCCAATGTAATTACGTCCACTCAATATATTTTAAATAATTGGAAAATATTATTGAGACATCTTGTGAAGTCCATCCTCACAAGAAGATGATGTTTCTTTATCAGCATAGTACCCGTCTCTGCTCGGATACAAGCACCACTTGTAGACCTCCTCGATTATTATCTCTTCAAACACAACTCTTAGCTCTGACCATCACACTAAGACCACTTCTTCCATTTGATACATCTGACTGTTACATATGATCTGCACGATATGAACTGCTTATGAACTGAGTCCTATCAACTGATTGATATCATCTAACTCTCTCACTACCGTTGCCTCACCTTATATCTCCTCGCGATGACGACTCATCCCCCCACTCACTGTTCATCCCTTCCACTTCCACATACAGTAGCTGGCGAATACTGACACTTGGTCGCAATCACGTGTCCACGCACTGATGTCATCAGTCAAGCGTTGTCTAAGCTTACCCAAGCGGATCGAGAATGACTAGGCCGAATGCGTCACCGGGAAATCTCCTTGTACACAACATTCCCAGTTTAAACATAGCCTCGATTGCAAAATACTATGCCAGCTCATCTAGCCAAAGTTACAAGCCACAGCATGACAATATGAAACCAACAAATCTCACTTACTACAATACAGAATAATTACAAACATATTCACTTAACCTATGATTAAATACAATAATATACGCGATACCTAATTATTACAGTCTAAGTGATGAGAAACAGAATATATAAAATCTAATGAATCTGGTGAATAATAATAATAATAATAATAATAATAATAATAATAATAATAATAATAATAATGATAATAATAAAAATAAATACAGAATGGAGTCTGTAACCCTGTTGTACGGTTACAGAACGCCTCCCTCATGAAATAATCGATTAAATTAATCGATTGATTCATGAAATATATACACAATCACCTGAAATCGAGTACACCATAGATACATGTATAAAAATGCCCTTTACAAATTTGGTACATAGTATCATCCTTCTGGATGTTCGTTGTTACACATATAAAACATTTATCAATTATCATTTTCACTTTCATTATACAGTATTATTTACATACAGATTACATTTCTTTCTCACTTCTGTCGTTTCAAACGTTCATTGAGTGTTCAAAAGTAATTCTCGAAGATTCATTATATACACTGTCTCCAAGCACTGGAGTTTATTGCACTGCCATGCTTCACTTATTATCACAACACACGCTAATTTCACTGAAGTCCTGTTCGCAATGCCAGCTTCATAAAATATGGTGAATTAACATAATAATGAAAATTAATCAACAAACTCACATGATATATTTCTTAAGATTTCTTATATTATATGTGCCTACGATATTTCCTTCCTTGTCTTCTAGTGAATAAGCACATTTCCCAATGCGTTTCACTACGGTGAAGTATCCCTGATATAACAAGAAAAACTTAGAAAATTGACCAGCTTCTGCTGATGACGGGAGTGGCACTCTGAGTAAAACCTTGTCACCAAGCTCAAATTCATCCAATGTAGTCTTACAAAAAATATCATGCACAATCTTACCGTGATATCCTTCTTGGGTATAATAACAAGTGGATTTAAATTAGGACTACATGATGGTTCAATTATATTATAATCTAGCATAATGTCAATCTGCTCTTCAACAGCGCTAGCGTATTTTAACGGAATGGGATATTTCGGTCCTACAAAAGTTGAGTTATCAATAACATTAAATTTGTGTTCGTAAAGATGTGTTCTACCAGGCCGATCGCTAAAAACATCACTATGTGATATCAATAATTCACACAATTCGTCCTTCTGACTTTCCGCTAAATTACATTTCTCCACTGTCTCATACAATTCATCTCTAGAATCTCTCTGTATAGACACATGGCAGACATCAATATTTTTCCTCATATTAGGAATTTCACAAGATCCTTCCGTACTAGAACACACTTTATTCGCACTAATTTCTGACAAAACATCATATGGTAAACTGACTTCCCTGCTACTCTTTCCCCAAATGAGATTGACATTACACAGATCAAAATTTAATTTAGCCTTGTGACACGTTAACCAGTCGGTACCTAAAATAACGGCATAAACTAAATTAGGCACAACTAAGCATGGTTGGAAAATACATTCTCCACTTATGCTAATGGGGACAGCTATTTGTTTATTCACTCTTTGAGACTTGTTTCCAACAGCTGTTACGATGAACGTATTCCTCACTGGAATTTCCGCTACCTCATACTTCTCTCTTAAAACTTCCTCATACAGCTTGGAATTTACACATGACTTCTCACTACCAGAGTCCAACAAAATCTTAACTTTTCTGCCCCATATCAGCAGTTCAATCGTCGGTGTAACAGTAACACTACTTAAATTATCCTCATTACATAATATAAGATCACTTAACAAATCTTGCCTTATATCTAAATTTAAATTACACTTATAAAATTTATTGTCTACGATTAAGTTGTCACTTAAAACCTTTGAATTATTGCTACTTAGGTCACAATCATGTTCACTTACAACTATAGGCTGATCGGCATTAACATACTTATCTACCTTATACGTGAACCCACCATTTACGGACTGTCTCAGCGACCTGTTTATACAGTCCGTTGCGCGTTTAAAGTACTTGGTTCGGTTACGACTTGTTGGTTACACACCTCAGTCGGCCTCCCCTGTTGCCTATTTCCTCTAGCGTCATTATTATTATTATTATTATTATTATGGCCTGTATTCTCCCGCCTCCCAGCTTCTGGTTGATTACCATAATCACGCCTCCCAGTCCTGAAATTTTCCGAACTATTTTGATAATTTCTCTCCCTGTGGAAATTATTATTAGGTCTCTCCTGATATTCTCTTCTGTAGTTACGATTATTCATAGGCCTGTCCTGATTATTAGATTGGTTACCCCTTCCTTCTACATTCCTATTTAGTGTCCTATTATTATTCAAGCTACTACCTAAAGCATCAAAACTTTCCAACAAAATCTCCATTTCCTTAATAGTCTCCACTCTTTGCATACAAACAGCTTCTCTTATTCTATCGGGATAGTGCTTAGCCATAAGTCTAACTATATCAGCTTCAGGTCCAATACATTCTAAATTTCTCCACACCAAAACATGAGCCAAAAAGTATTCAGTCATTCTAACACCCTCGTTAGAATTATACCTGCCAAACATTACTCTCTCTCTCTCTCTCTCTACTCTGAACACCTTCACTCCAAAATTTAGCCATGAATTTCTCCTTAAATTCAGTTAGACTAGACATCGAGCTTTTATATACTTGAAACCAAGACTTAGTCTCTCCTACGAAAGCATTAGATAAGATCTCCAATACAGTTTCCCAGCTAATAATATTGTCTCTTAATTGAACAGCAAATTTCTTCTCTACTACTCTCATAAATTCCATCGGGTTAAATTCTTTCCCAGAAAACTTAGGTAAATCATGATCTCTAGTGATTAAACCATTATTTACAATTATCTCACGTACATTCTTACTATCACGCACTTCTTGCTGGAGTACTCTCTGGCAACTCAGAAATTTTTCTTCCACTGTTTCCTCAGCCCTCTCTTGAATTTTTCTTAATTCCTCTTGCAACTTTTCTTCCGATTCTCTCACCTTCTGTGATAATGATTTTTGTTCACTCTCTAGATCACCTACTTCTCCAAGTTTTCTTTCCACATGTTCTACCCTACTAATACATTTCCTAGTTTCTTGCCCCACTGTATTGGTTATCTTTTCAAACCTTTCTTCTACTAACTCATTGATTTCTCCTTTATTAGACTCGATCTTGGCACCTAATTCATCAATCTTATGCCCTTGTTTAATGCATGTCTCACTAACTTGCTCTATTTCCGTATGGAGATTGCTCCGACCCAATTCCATCTCAGCTCTGATGTCACTACACTCCCTATTTACCTTACTTTCTAAATTATGAATTTGCTTACTTATTTCTAACACCTTATGATCTATCTTATTACTAACATCATCGATCTTCTTATTAATACTAATACCCTGAGCTTCAATTTTCTCACTAATGACCGCTTCAATTTTCTTACTCATAATATTATTCTGAGATTCAATTTTCTCACTCATAATATTATTCTGAGATTCAATTTTCTCACTCATAATATTATTCTGAGATTCAATTTTCTCACTAATGACCGTTTCAATTTTCTCACTCATAGCATTATTCTGCTCAGTCATTTTGGACATCAGCAAATTAAATAAACCAAGGTCAATCACCCCTTTACTTTGATCTTGCATGACAGCGTTTTCCTCAGTTTCTACTATTTTCTGACTTTCAGCAGGTCCCACCTTAGTCACCAACTTCCTATTTATGTTACCACCTTGGATTTCCTTGGACACAATAACCTCAGCCTCATCACCTGACTGCATATTGCTATCCTTGTCCATCTTCGGTTTCCTACTAATTTTTCGCGATCTCAAAGCTATTTCCCCTTGCAATTCCTCTGACATTACCCCTTAAATACAAACTTCAACAAAATGACCTTCCTAACATTACTCGGTGAATTTAACATGTGTGTACTCATTAAAAGAACTGATCCATGTATATTGCCATTCAGAAACACTTTTTCTGAACCTTTCGAGTCCCACGTTGCTGGCGACACGTTGTGGCTACTCTAACCACTACTCTAATACCTTCATATCTTCCACACAATATAAATAACATTTGTTTGAGCGCCAGTTGCTTTTTTAAGAAAAACAACAAAATTCGGTAGAGCATACCTCTTATATCAATTATCTCAAGGCGTGAGGTGATAAACTCACATATCTGGCAATATACAGGGATATGGATCAGGACAATATTAAATTACTGTTGCATTTCCACAATTGAGGATTGTACATGGAACTGGAATCACTTATTATAATTAAAAATAAAACTGAGTTTATGACTAAATTTACGTCACAATGAACAATCATTTACGTCTTTTAATTTAACAAAAGAAATATATCGTGAGATTTGCGGTACAAAGAAAAGGAAAATTTAATCTAAACAAAAAAAACTATTGGCATGAACTTGAAGTGAGATGTGATATCGCCGCTGATTACACTCTTCTTCATGTTATGAATGCATAAGATGTCTGATGCTTTAATTACCTGTTGTCTGCATACACCGCTGTTGAACTTGAAATTCTTGGGAAAACCTGTGAGCTGAAGTCGGGAGCCGTCTGTTGTAATCTTCTTATATAACAAGGAGTTGGCCTACATACCATGTACGCGTGTAGGGAGCTCCAATGTAATTACGTCCACTCAATATATTTTAAATAATTGGAAAATATTATTGAGACATCTTGTGAAGTCCATCCTCACAAGAAGATGATGTTTCTTTATCAGCATAGTACCCGTCTCTGCTCGGATACAAGCACCACTTGTAGACCTCCTCGATTATTATCTCTTCAAACACAACTCTTAGCTCTGACCATCACACTAAGATCACTTCTTCCATTTGATACATCTGACTGTTACATATGATCTGCACGATATGAACTGCTTATGAACTGAGTCCTATCAACTGATTGATATCATCTAACTCTCTCACTACCGTTGCCTCACCTTATATCTCCTCGCGATGACGACTCATCCCCCCACTCACTGTTCATCCCTTCCACTTCCACATACAGTAGCTGGCGAATACTGACACTTGGTCGCAATCACGTGTCCACGCACTGATGTCATCAGTCAAGCGTTGTCTAAGCTTACCCAAGCGGATCGAGAATGACTAGGCCGAATGCGTCACCGGGAAATCTCCTTGTACACAACATTCCCAGTTTAAACATAGCCTCGATTGCAAAATACTATGCCAGCTCATCTAGCCAAAGTTACAAGCCACAGCATGACAATATGAAACCAACAAATCTCACTTACTACAATACAGAATAATTACAAACATATTCACTTAACCTATGATTAAATACAATAATATACGCGATACCTAATTATTACAGTCTAAGTGATGAGAAACAGAATATATAAAATCTAATGAATCTGGTGAATAATAATAATAATAATAATAATAATAATAATAATAATAATAATAATAATAATGATAATAATAATAATAAATACAGAATGGAGTCTGTAACCCTGTTGTACGGTTACAACATTTATTTCATTTTCAAATATTTTTTCATATTTGCGTCTGCCCTCCAATAAGAATAATATTAGCCTATCACCCCTTACTTAAGATTATAAATCTTCCATATATATATGAGCTTTCGTTAATTACTAACCTGATGAGCCAATTTTAGGAGGCCCATTCATTTATTCTTATAAATATGTTAATAATTAAAATAAAATCAGCTGTCATTCACAGCTCTCTAGTCCACGATAGCATATAACTAACGTTTTATATCCTTCCTCTCTTTATGATACTATCTTACGTTTATCACTTTCGAAATGAAACCTTTTATCTTAAGACCAATTAATCATCGATATTAATAGTAGCGACAGCCACTTCCTGGGATCTTCAGGACTAACATCCCATTATTAACAAATTAGAGTGCAATTACAATATGAAATCAATCTGTTTTAATTTAAATGGCTGAATCTCACTATTCACTTCTTTTGTTCCCCATGTTGGATATCAGATGTTAGTGCTTTCACTTGGGATACATATAAGAGGCATCTTTTCCAATTGATGAAGAAACAAGTTAACACCGTACAACAACACCTTCACTGCTAACTTAGACTAATATATTTTTTCTTATTTATACGTCTACTTTCACATTGAAGGTAAGGTAATAACAACTAGAAAAAATATTGATCAAACGAAGTTCTTTTTCAGTTTTATTTAAAACCTTATAGGAAACAGAATGTGATATTCTCATCTGCAGACTCCACAGCCTTGGACGTTGGTTTATGCCGATACCATCGTGGTTGCCAGCGAAACCAGGCAGGACTTACGGCAGTTACTCTAATACCGGATCACTCATCTCCATAAATATGGCTTAAGACATAATATGAAGAAGACGATGTAACTGGAATGTGGAGAGCATAATGGTGGCTCAGTCATCACCGATGGCGTTGATCTCCCTAAAACGAATGATTTTAAGTATTTGGGATCAGCCGTCTGTTCGGATTGTATCACATTTCTAGAGGCACCAGACAGAGTCAACACTACCTGGATGAAGTGGCGCCAGATTACGGAAGTTATTTTCAACTGGAAGATGCCACTTTGCAGGTAATCGAAGATTTACAGAACAATTTATGCGTCGGTGGCCTCGTACGTGACGGAGTGTTGGCCTGTCACTCAGAAACATGAGCAACACCTACAGAACATGTCATGGAAATGAAGATACTTCGACGGACAATGGGACTCTCTAGAATGGACCACGTCAGAAATCAGAATGTGAGTACATTTTTTGGTGTGTCTCCAATACCCGAGAAAATGCGAGAGACTTGTCTGAGTTTGCATGGCCATGCACTGTACAGCAACGGCACTTCAGATGCAAGACAGCACTAGAATTGAATCTTGAGGGCCGTCGACCATGAAGCCGGCCAAAGAAACAATAGCTCTATGCACTGAAAGAGGACATGTTCTTCGTTAAAATAATTGCAAACCCCACCAAGGATCGAGCTATGTGAAGAGCGAAGTGGAAAGCAGCAAACCCCGCAATGAAGCGAGATAAATGCTTAGGAGGAGAAGAGCGGACAGAATGTAATATGAATGAGAAGGTACGGTAATTACATAAAATATGCATATTGTCATAATTTAATTGCTTTTTGATTGAGAAGATCGTCTACTATATAAAAGGTGAAGAAAGCAAAGTGATCTCACGCGCAACCCTTCATACCGTATCATCGAGCATAAAATAAGCTTCAACCCTCACCTGGAGAAGGTTATTGATCTGACATTGCAAGGATTTCACATGTGTTGAAAGTAATTTATATTAAACTATTCTGTCTGGATAGTATCCTACAGATCCGTGGTATTTGTAGGTGCAGGATATTGAGTTCGAAAGTACCTTTCAATCGCACCACATAGAAGTGTGATTTGGTTAATATCAGGCGAACGTGGGAGCCTCACCATTTGATGGAACTCTGTAGATTGCGGCTCGAACGTGCGCTGAGTAACTAAAGTCATCTGAGCGCATTATCCTTTTGGAGTATTTCACCTTTGTCCGAAAATATGAAGTCTGTGAATTGCTACTAAGTGTCAACACGAATAATTTTATTGTGGTCAACCTTCAATAATGTTGTTCTATGGACTGATGGAGCCAGCTCACGCTTGGTGAATGGCATCCATCAACAGTACAGTACCAGTCGATGAGGGATCTTGTAGACAACTAGGATCCATGACCTCATTTAGATTACGGTACCCGCAAATACTTGTATTTTGACTGAAGAGAACGTGACATAAGTCCTCTGAAGTCTAATCGGAGATCTCACGAGCCTAGTGAGACACTGTGTCCTGTGGCATGCTGTTAACTAGTGCATTTTCTCCTCTCGTATACTGTATATAGTGCTTCCCAAATCAATTTGATTTGCATCTGATACCTCTAGCATCGAATGTTGTGATGTTGCTGTTCTGTTACCATAAACAATTCTAGCTAGATGCAGTTGGTCAAAATCATTGAGGAACCATGGTAGGCTACTGTAGTGTCGACAATGCATCCTAATGCCCTTAACTAGGAACACACTTCCCATCGTGAAAGAGGAAAATTGAATATCCCCATAACTTCAGAAAATTAATATCTGATACCTTCCTGCCGACCGTTCAAACGTGAATAATTTATGTCGCGATTCGTGAACAGCTGACCAGTATCGGACCCAAATGAGACGCCGCTCTGCAACTATTGTAAAAGGCTTGATCATTGTAAAGTCATCCTAGGCTGGTTTCACGACTTACTACTAACACATGACTTTCGACATCTCATTGCATTAAAACAAGTAAGCTTAGAGTTTTAAATCACTATTCATCTTCATCATAAACCATGGGACCTACCGGACTGCATAGAGTCCAAACAATTCGAATATCTCTCTCTCGTTGCTAAGAGAATGAAACCGACTGCACAGCTGAGAAACTTGCAGCAGGGTCACTTGTCGCTCGCGTTAGCGACAGTATTTTAAGTTAGAAGTACTTATATGAAGAAATTGTGTATATCTACGTACAATGCAGTCAATTGTGACGATATTGTGTTTAATTCATTATGCTCCAATAAACAGTTATTATTGTGTAAACTCTTTATTTGCTCCAAATCCATACATTTGTAGACAATCACTGGGATGTATATTTGTTAAACTGTTTGTTACATTGTCCTTACAGATGTGAAATGTTTGTATTTTATTATTGAACAAGAAAGAAAGGAAAATATGTGTGGTTCAATTATAATAAATCATAAATACCGTAATAAATAATTTAAAAGTATTTTTATTATTATTCAGGTGTTCTTGGGTTTGCCTCGTGTCCTAAGAAGAGTTACTATGCAAACCTAGTGAAACACTATTAACCTTCCAAGTTTCTTTCGTTATGGGTCCTTGAAATTCAACACTTCCCTCATAATGCTGCAGGTTTCTCAAACCACTGTCTTCTGCAGTTCACTGTAGATGTTCACCATGATGTGAGGAATTTGTCACCGTTACCGAAATTATGACAATTCTATTCTGATGCCAGATATCCATTATGTCATTAGCCGGAATTGCCTTCTGATGAATGATATTTACAAAGTTGTCATGTCGCTGGGTGTACTCAGCCGACTCGGCAGAAACTCGGTACAGGGTCCCCGTGACTTGTCGCTTGATGCCCGTTTTGCAATCGGCCTGTACTACCTACGTACCTCTCTGTGCGCGTCTTCAAACGGTATCTTGCACTTACATACAAACTGTGTAACCATGAATTGGAGTACGTTTTCATAGTCCTCGACGACCATAATCCTTATTTGAAGGTTTATCTCTCCTTTGTTACCTTAATTTTCAATACAAGCACATTTCTTTCAACTATTCAGTACTCCTAGTATTAAGCAAGTGTTTAACATATTTCTGTGCATAAAGTATCTAACATATTACTACAAAATAATTTCAAGTAATTGTAAGTATTCTAAATATGAATACAAATATAAAATAATAAAGTTGAATTATGAAAGAGAAACTGTATTTCTAGAAAATAAATGACCCTATAAAAGTGTGTTTTCCTGCCACCTACAAGACACTGAACACAAACAACGTATTTAAAAATACAGTTTGGCTCATTTACACTACTATATTTGTGGTAAGTGATTACTGTATTGATTGTTTCTCTTTTTGTTATTCTGTTTCGATTTTAGCGCTATCACTACTGATCCAGATCCCTCTTTCAAGAGGAAACGTACAAGAATGTCTGTTCTGTTGTGATGTAACCCCTTCTAGGTATGCAGTGAGCTTCACTTCCAGGTCGTACTGGTAGACGTAGAATGAAGCGGAACGTACTTGGTGTGATGTACCATATCGTGCCTGAGTCAGCAATTCTCGATTTCTGTAGGAATCCGCGGTCTGCCCGTCCACACCCCTAGAACTAGGATAGACCAGCCATATACAATGTGCTCTATATTTTCTCTGCTCTTGATGTACATTTTGTAGTTCTTTGTGGCTGCCACTTAGTCTTATAGAACCACCACGAATCCTTGCGTTTCAACGAAAAATATTATCCCCCTATAACGACTTACATGATGCTATAAAGTCAATATCTCGTTAGTTCGAGACCAGATATCTGTCATGGAACTGTTTAGTTATGCACCTTCACTGTTTTCGAGTATCGTCATCGATAATTCTTCTTCTTCACAATATTATTATTATTATTATTATTATTATTATTATTATTATTATTATTATTATTATTATTATTATTATTATTATTACATGTCATCAGGTATGAGTATCGACGATTTATAACGACTGAAGAAAGTACGAAAATACTGTATGTTTACTTCACATTAATCATAATTAGATTAGCCGCATGCATTTTGATATGTGTCAGTTAAATTCGACATTATTCCTAATTTTCAAATGATTGGCAATAGGGCCAGATATTAACATAGCAACTATTTCGTTACTAGTGACTTGTAACCAAGTTAAATAACAGAAGTTCGGTAAAAAAAAAGTATAAGTATGTGTTGAACTCAAGTTATTCTTACGCAGGTCGTTCCATAAATGATGCCAACTCTGTTACGTAAGTTTCGATGTGTAAAAATGTATATAACCCTATATGTGGCAGTATGGTAAGATTGGTATTACACTGGAAACACTAAGTGTAGTTACGGGAAACAGCTTGTAAAGGTAACACTGTCCTTCACAGATAGATACCATAACTCAGAACATCCTAGCAGCATAATCTGCATCTTTTCCTGAACCTTCTCTTACCTTTGCCTTTTCATAATTTCCTTTCTGCTTTTGGCTTCTTCCCAGTGAAATTTTCTGCTTCCTGTACATGAATGTTGTAAATTGCAAATAGAGAATTGGGAAAGTTGGGTCCACAATTTATTGTAAAGTTCTTCAATGCATTTGCCATGGCTATTACACTATCACTCTAACCGAATACTGTATCTAGAACACCGCCTCGCGAGTCTCTGGATCAATAGAAACATGTCTTAGAATTGTTTCCCAAATGCAGTGATTAAAACTCTCATTGATATTTGTGGTGTTCCCCATACGTTTGAATAACAGACTCATAAAGATTCTAAACCATAAAATATTCTGCGTTATGCATAGGTACAACCAGCAGAGCACCGCCGATATTTAATTTGGGCGAGGTTCATGAACCATTTTAAAACGAAGGTAATTACTGGCATAAGAACCCCAATAAACTGTATTTATTTGGGTTCAAAAATAATGGAAAATTTTATAGAGCCAGAATAAAAAATTGATTTACTTTATCATATAAGAGTACCATAACCGATGTCCTTAACATACATTTCGTGTGCTTAGCCTGTGGATAGGATGGTAAACACACAATATTTCCTACCAATCCCAAACTTTATTTTGAGCACTAATATTTGCAATGCTGGTACCGCAACTAGTGTCACCAGCACAAAAGAGTATGATTGACAGGATCCGTCAAATAATCTGGTAAGTGAAACGTCTACAGGCTACACAATAGCCGAAAAAATTCAAGGACTGACATCGAGGCTAAGTTTATTTTTCAGACTTTCCCACGACTTTCTTGTGGGTTATTCTTATTGTAACACAGTATTTCCTTAATTTATGGCAAGTTTATCTGGGAAATAGCTTGCTGATCAATTCCGTCAGCTGAACATCTTCAGTGTCATTCTTCTAGCTCGAGGGCTGGACGTTCGTGTTCTTTATAATACTCATCTTTATTTAAATATAACACATCACGTTCCAAACCATCACAGAAACATGCGATAGTGAATACATCCTTGTGCGTAAGGCTGGCGTCAGGAGGGTCATCAGGCAGTAAAACTGGTCTTAAACCATACAAAGTACCAACCCCAAGGAACTGGGAATAGATAGGTCAGGAAAAGGAATGTAGCGTGCATATATCTGGTGATCACAATGGCTCGATAAGTTCAACGACATAGAACATACAGCGGGGGAAAACTGTATATGTGCGTCAGCACGCTGCAGACTCCCTTCCCCAGGCTACGGTCGCACTTGCGTGTTTTTCACGCAGCTGGACGACGGCACGTGGCCGCACTTGCGTGTTTGTACGGCGTGATTTTATTATTGTGTTGTATATTGTGTGTAGCAAAACATCGCCATTGCTCTGCATATGGAAGGCATTCCATTTTTAAATAATAAGTCCGTTGTTGCGTCTTGTGCTGCGTTGGTTGTTCTTCGTCGTCGTCGGCGTCAAAGAAAATATTGGACCCATCCCATTATTAAGTGACAGGTCATCAAATGGACAATCTGTGCTCCTACACAATAAACTAAAAGACAACCAAGAATATACGTGACCTCATTTGAACTGCTTTTCTGTATGTTGAAAAATGCTATTAGCAAAAGAAACAGAAGGCTGCGGGAATGTATTCCCAAGGAAGAAAAACTCTCATTGACATTAAGATTTCGTAAAGGCACGGGTACCTTTCTACCTCCAAAATTATCAGTTCACTAACATTCTCCCAAGTTTTAAACACGAACAAGAGCACAATAAAACCGGAGCGTCTTCTTCCCGCAAGTGTGGCCGTACCCTATACGTCTGTCAACCATTAGTGAGTTGTCTCTTGGTGACAATTCATTGGTCGTTATAGACCTGGTTCGTAGCGACATTTTATTTATCGAATTCTTTCTTTTTTGCTATTTGTTTAACGTCGCACTAACTCATCGAAGATTTTCGGCGACGGAAGTGTGGGAGATTGGGAAGGTAGTGGCCGTGGCCTTCATTAAGGTACAGCCCAAGCATTTACCTGGTGTGAAAATGGGAAACCACGGAAAACCATCTTCAGGGCTGCCGACAGTGGGGTTAGAACCCACTATCTCCCGAATGTAAGCTCACAGCTGCGCGACCCTAACCGCACGGCCACTTGTTCCGTTTGATCAAATTCGTCAGCTGAGCAAAATAGAGAGCCACCCCAGCGATTGTGCAGCTTAATTTATAACGACCTTGATCGATTCATACGTCACATTTGGAATTCGTATTGAATTCTGGGAGCGGTTCCATTCTTTTATAAGTTTCAGCTAATGGCAGTTACTCTTTACGCTAATGGAATGAAAAATGCAACATGCTTTATAATATTTTCTTATAGAAGTAAATATACTTTTAGCTTGGGTTGATGGGATCCCTAGCGTTATCAATTAAATCTTCTTTCACCTACAAGTAATATGAGGTGACATTTATATGATTTACCTTTCGAAACAATTAAACTAACGCTGCGTTGCAAATAGTAGAGCATTTTCCGAAAGTATTTACGTGCCATAAACGCTCCAGCCGATTAAGATTCTTTCTTTTCTTTCTTAATCTGCTTACTCTCCAGGATTGGTTTTTCCCTCGGACTCAGCGAGAGATCGCACCTCTACCGCCTCAAGGGCAGTGTCCTGGAGCGTGAGACATAGAGTCGGGGGATACAACTGGGGAGAGTGACCAGTACCTCGCCCAGGCGGCCTCACCTGCTATGCTGAACAGGGGCCTTGGTGGGAGAAGGGAAGGTAGGAAGGGATATACAAGGAAGAGGGAAGGTAGCAGCCATGGCATAATTAGGTACCATACCGACATTTGCCTGGAGGAGAAGTGGGAAACCACGTAAAACCACCTCCAGGATGGTTGGGGTGGGAAATCGAACTCACCTCTACTCAGTTGACCTCCCGAGGCTGAGTGAACCCCGTTCCAGCCCTCGTACCACTTTTCAAATTTTATGGCAGAGCCGGGAATCGAACCCGGACCTCCGGGGGTGGCAGATAATCACACTAACCACTACGCTACAGAGGCGGACCGATTAAGATTCTAAGCACGATAATTGTCTGTTAGGATAATGCGCACCTGCAGATATTCATCCCGGCCATAAGGTGTACGTACAGTATGCCATATCGAACTAAACATATTGCACAAGGCACAACTACAGCATGTGACTCGTAACATTGTTATTTACGACCAGCGTGCGGTCGAAAAATAGAAACAACTGAAGGGAAAGGAGAATCCACCTGAACGAGTTTTGACGTAGCACAAGTGCTGGCGAACAATAATCTGCCCAGTTAGCAAGGACACACATTGTAAATTCGGCTACGTACATCGAAATAGACACTGTAGACGTGTTGTATACTTCGTTTGCTTCAGTTTACTTCATGTCTGACTCGTTGGCTGAATGATCATCGTACTGGACTTCGGTTAAGAGGGTCCCGGGTTCGATTCCCGGTCGGGTCGGGGATTTTACCTTCATTGGTTAATTCCAATGGGCCGGGTGCTGGGTGTTTGTGCTGTCCCCAACATCCCTGCAACTCACAAACCACACATAACACTATCTTCCACCACAATAGCACGCAGTTACCTTCACATGGCAAATGCCACCCACTCTCATCGGAGGGTCTGCCCTCACAAGTGCTGCACTCGGTTAGTAATAGCCACACGAAAAACAAAGTTTAATTCATGCATCTCGTTTATTTGTTTTTTTCTTTTAGGTAGGAGAATTTCTATCAAGTCCCTGATGCTTGTGCAGGCTAATCTCGAGGACCACTGGACGGGTTTTGACTTTGTTTCGTCCTATGGAGTGTTCATTGAGGAAGCTTTGCGTGTTTTACATAGTATTCTACAACAGCGAACAGAGCAGTGTCGACCTTAATGAAGGAGGTCAAAGAAACGAGCTGTCGTCTGAGCACTTTCTTAGCTTATGGTTCCTAAGCCGGTGGCAAAACACTCGTGTACGTATAGAAGAATACTTGAGCAGTAAAATAGACCTCAATAAATATTTTCATATTATATTTTGTAGTAGAAAATCAGCCCTAAAATTAGAAACCACTTTTTGGGAATAACCGTGTAACCCTTACAAACATTAATTGTTTATTCACCTCAACAACGTAAGTGGGACAAAATATCCTTTGCAGTACACGATGTGTATGAATATCTTGTTACGAGTTGGTTTGCACGATGTCGGCCGCGTAGCTGAAAGTTTGCATTCGGGATGGTGGGTTCGAATCTCACGATTAGTAGCCCTGAAGATAGTTTTCCTTGGTTTCCAATATTCACACCAGGTTGTACCGTAAATATGTCTTCGGCCGCCTCCTTTTAAATCCTAACACTTTCCTGTCCAATCGTCACCAAAAGACTATCTGAGTTTGTATAGCTTTAAACCACAAGCTAAAGAAAAGTGAGTGAGGGAAGAGTGGTTGTTTTAGTGGAAGTGGAGGAATGGGGAGAATGAGCGAGCTAACTGGGTGGCAGCCGAAAGGACCTTGGATTGTGATACGTACATACTCAGCATGTATGATGTTATCTACAACGACAACTTATCAGACCTAATATCGTAAAAGTAAAATTGCTTCCGTGCGAAGCCAAGGTGGGTCGCTAGTTCGAGTAATGAAACATTGCGTAATTGCGTTTAGTTTACACTTCTTTGTGCCTAGCAACGGAGAAAGTATAGCATTTTGACAGAGATTTATGAAAGGAGAACGTTTCCATTTGTAACATATCCTAGCCCAGTTTGTCAGCAGAAATGTTCATATAATCATAAATACATCCCAAATGTTAATTACATGAGGATGTACTTCTGAACTAAAAATTTCTGATTTTCTTTTTTGCTAGTGGTTTTACATCGCACCGACATAGATAGGTCTTATGGCGACGATGGAATAGTAAAGGCCTAGGAAATGGAAGGAAGCAGCCGTGGCCTTAATTAAGCTACAGCCCCAGCATTTGCCTGGTGTGAAAATAGGATACCACGGAAAACCACTTTCAGGACTTCCGATAGTGGGATTCGGACCCACTGTCTCCCGGATGCAAGCTCGCAGCTGCGCGCCCCTAACCGCACGGCAAACATTTCTTGTTATAAGACGCCCAATCATTCTTTTTCTCATCACCCAATACCTTGCGTTAAATATCCAATTTATGATCGCACCGCATTTTGTTGAGATTCAGTATTTCAACATAAATATGCTGCATGAATTCTTCACAGGTAGTGACTTCTTTTTAATGCTTTAGAGCCTCGAAGCAGCGTAATAATCAGCCCTTAACGCGAATAAATGTCTACATGATTTTCTGAACAAGAGAAGGGCTGAAATTGATTTTCGAACCCCGCGTATTACAAATAAGGTATCAATTGCCCAAGTCTCAACTCAGTCAACTGGTGGTACCCTTCTTTACTCATGACCCCTCAATTTTCCTTCATATTCTTTAAAACATTCAATAAATGTTCATTAGAATAAATATCCACTGTGTTCAAACAACACAACACATTCGCACACAATTGACACTGATTCTAAAATGATGCCCACTCAAGTAGACACAGGTGAGAAGTACCACTTGAACTTGAAGGAAAGTTAAATATACCATACACACTCACTCGCCGGCAAGTATAACGATATCATCAGAGAACCGCCTCAAGGTCACCGACTATTTTTTCTTAGATGGATGAAAAGCCCATTTCTAGAGCCATAAGCTCTATACATCAAAACTGCCAAAGCTCCAAGTAGTAGTAAAATCTGGCAGTCTTCTCTTTTTTGATTTTCTTGGTGATCACACGTCACCGTCTCCCAGCTAAGATTCATTTTGGCCATCCTTGTATAGTTTATGCTACTATTTCTGGTTACATTTTCCGTTCTTCATTTGAGAATGCATCACCTTTTTACGTATGAGGGTGACGTAGCCGACCCTCGAAGTAAGTGTTTGATAACCGTTGCTCCAATGTTCATGGTATCGGCCTCTTCCAAGATAGTGATGTTCATTTGACGGTCCTGCCATTCAACTGTAAGTATTCTTGGTGTTTTTGCAGATATTTTAAGTGCCTTTAATTCGTCCATGTCTCGCATCCATAAAATGAGTGAGTTGGCTACAAAGTTCGGGCCACGTACAGTAGTTATGAGCTTGCATTCCGTAGTCGGTGGGTTCGAACCCCAACATCGGGAGCCCTGAAGATGGTTTTCTGTGGTTTCCCACGAGGCAAATTTTGGGGTTGTCCTTAAGACTACGATCGCTTCCTTCCCAGACCTTAGCCCTGTCTTATTTGATCGCCAGCATAAAACCTGTGTTGGTGCGACGTAAGACCAATAGAAAGAAATATAATGTAGAAATAAATTAAACGCATAGCTAGGTATAGACACTGAGGTCATGGTTGTCGAAGGCCCTCTTAAGGAGACGACCGAATGTCTCTGTCGCTTATGTTAGGCGATACTGTACCTACCACATTAACCATAATAAGCGCTGATATGATACAATACACATAAACATGAATAATTTTTCACATGCTCTATAATTGTTGGTTATTATGAAAAATGGACCGATGAATGTGCATAGTCACTTGATAACTGTAACATACAGTACAGATTGTTCCATTTGTGTATAAGGAAGCCATAATTTTCAATGGACTATTTTATCATTTTCAGTCAGTCCCGTGATGAATGATGAGTGGATATTGAGCCGTTGGCATATTGTTACATCGGAGTTGCTGATATATTTATTTAAGAATTAAAACAGGTGTCTGCCTCTTTGGTGTAGTGATTATTGCGATTGGCTGCCACCCCCGGAGGCCCGGGTTCGATTCCCGACCCTGCCACGAAATTTGAAAAGCGGTACGAGGATTGGAACGGGGTCCACTTAGCCTCGGTAAGTCAGCTGAGTAGGGGGGAGGTTCGATTCACACCTCAGCTATTCTCGAAGTGATTTTCCGTGGTTTTCCACTTCTCCTCCAGGCAAATGCCGGGATGGTACCTTAACTTAAGGCCACGGTCGCTTCCTTCCCTCTTCCTTGTCTATTCCTTCCAATCCTCCCATCCCCCAATCCCCCACAGGGACCCTGTTCAGCATATCAGGTGAGGCCACCTGGGCGCGGTATTGTCCTCCTCCGGAGTTGTACCCCCGACCCAAAGTCTCACCCTCCAGGACACTGCCCTTGAGACGTTAGAGGTGGGATCTCTGGCTGAATCCGAGGGGAAAAGCAAACCTGGACGGTAAAAGGATTAAGGGAAAAAGAAAGAAAAAAGTTATCAGCTACATTCTAGCATACCTATGCAAATTTCATACACAATTTTACTTCTCCCCACACAAAGCTGGCGACCATCATGGCGTAAATTTTCCTGTTTTATGTTCCCGTATCAGAGTTTCCATGTTGTAGATGTCGAACCACTCTCGGAAGCTCCGCGTTCTCCTCTGTCTACTTCCATGTTTCCCTTCTATCTTAACTTCTAGGATCAGTTACATTGGACTGTATATGTCATTTCTGAAGATATGACGGGAGTAGACTTTCTTTCCTGCGTTTTGTGACGTACCTTCTCATTCGTGACATGCTCTTGAACATCCACATTTCAAAGGCCTGCAGTTGGCTCGTTCTAAACATCGTTCATGGCAGCTACATAAGAGGCTGGTTCAATCTCAGTACAGCATGGATAAAACTTGGAGGGAAGAGTGGGCTGCATCCAACCGTGACCTGCTAAGGGCTGATCTCCGACCCTGCCGGATTCATCTTGTCAAGAAGGACCTGGGCTTCGCTGAATCTAGTCCGGACCGGTCTTGGAAGATGCAACTGCTGGCTCCACAAATGGGAAACATTTCCAGTCCTCAGTGCGACTGCGATGACGCGGCGCAGACAGCCCACCATTCTGTGGTGGCATGCCCGATTCAGAACTTCCAGGGAGGATACCAAGAGTGAGGAGGCACATTAAACTATGACTGAAATTTACCATTCACTGATGCTTGAGCCCAATTGTTGTTATTTTCATTTAATGTATAATTATATACATTATTCAATTTTATTATTATAAATTCTTGCTCCGCATACAGGCTGCCCGATGACAAAGAATACACAATACTGTGAATAGTGATTAAAAAAGAAATAGTTTGTAAAGAACTCAAAATTTAAAACCGATGATAGATCTACAAATTTAAGCAATTCTTAAGAACAGTTAGTGAAATTAAAAACTACGGAAACGTTTGAAACATTTAAAAAATTACTGTACCGTCCATATTTCATGCGAAATATATGTTTATACAGGAGGGTTAATTCAGAAGTCATGGCAACGATAGTTTATAATGGTGTTTCTTTTTTAAAGCTAGGTCATCGGCCCCTAATGGCACGAGGTGCAACGAAATGAAAATTAAAACTTCAAAATGTATCCAGTGACTAGAATTTAAAACGATTGATGATGAAAAACGATCGTGAAACCAAAACAATCAGTGGATCCAGTTCACAATGCCTGAATTACTTGGATGATGCCTATTATCTAAAGGGGTCCAAAATCGAGGCCACCGGCTCCTCATAATGGTATTAATCAGTGGTAAAGCAGAACCATGGTGTTCCTCACATACAGGTACTAAGCACAGGCATTGTGGACCCACGGTGAATCACACATTATGGTACCACCACAGCCAGCACAGACCCATGGTGTTCCGCGCCTAAGGGTACTACTCTCAGTCAACGCAGAGCCATGGTGTTCCTCACATAGTGGTACTAAACACAGGCAACGTATACCCATGGTGTTCCTCACATAGTGGTACTAAACACAGCCAACGTATACCCATGGTGTTCCTCATATAGTTGTACTAAACACAGGCAACGTATACCCATGGTGTTCCTCACATAGTGGTACTAAACACAGCCAACGTACACCCATGGTGTTCCTCACATAGTGGTACTAAACACAGCCAACGTATACCCATAGTGTTCCTCACATAGTGGTACTAAACACAGGCAACGTATACCCATAGTGTTCCTCACATAGTGGTACCAAACACAGGCGACGTATACCCATGGTGTTCCTCACATAGTGGTACCAAACACAAGCAACGTATAACCATAGTGTTCCTCACATAGTGGTACCAAACACAGGCAACGTATACCCATGGTGTTCCTCACATAGTGGTACTGTACCGTACCCAGGGGTAAATACCCTCTAGGACGATGCCTCCATTCCTGTATGAACATCCGACTAACTCAGGGTTGGGCAGAGTGTGGGTTGGTTGTCGATTGGGTCAGGATAAAAGTCGAAGTTCAACACTAAAATAGCAATCAATGACAGGAAATGGAGGTATAACACGAATGAGAAACAATCATAGGGGGTAAGATGGATTTATTAACAAATATCCCCAATCAAATCACTCGAAAATAATTGAATAAAAAAAATAATAACTTGTAAAAAAATGAACTCAAAGTAATAAAATAAGTCGAAATCAGAAACGTTAAATGAGTGATAATACAAATTTGACATTAAAAGAAAAACAAGTTCAATAAGGAACATATATAAAAATCAAGACTGAGTATCTTCTCATAGTCCAATGTTTATGTTGTATGGCAACAAGTGTACGCAAACACTGCCACGTGGTATTTCGGTATGGAGTTTCACACTATCGCATCCCAACGATACGGTTTCAAAATTAAGTTACTCCCGAGAGTCATCAAATTATTTCCGTAAAATCAAAGTTACAGTATAAGAAAAATTACGACGGAAAGAAAAATAATTAAGACGCACCGGACGCTATGTAAGTAATGCAAAATACTAGGGGCAAATCCTACACTATATTTACAATAATTCAAATCATCAAACTAAACATATATATACATCGGATATCGAGTAAAGTCTTAAATGCTACACTGCTTCTAATGTGAATCCCGGTTCACTACAAAAGATCTAGACAGAACTAGATGAACCAACAATACATCAGCACTCGGGCTGTTCCCTTTAAAAACAACGAGACAAGGTATACAATCACAAAATAATAAGGTAAAACCATCCTGTAAGAGAAAAACATATAAATAATCCTTGATGTCATGAAGAAAGCAATGGGCAACATTGCCTCCTTCTGCTGCGTTTGAGCGCTCAACAGCGCGGTCATCCGTCATGTACTTCCGGGTAGATTACGAGCTGTAAAGAAATATAGAACTCCACTACGCTAAAGATTGGATTTTGTCTCCCGTGGCCGCCGCAAGGAAATACTGTCTCTTTCACACATGCCGATAACACAGACCAGGACTCAACTTGCCATAAGATAACGCCCATCATCAACTACACGGAAACTCCCGTATATTAATCGCTTCTTAGCATGCTTGGGCCATTTAACAACATCAGACTCAATAGTCTGGAATTAACACTGTCCATTCTGATCACAATATACTCAGAAGACGCTAAGCAGACACACACATCTGCACAATTTCTCTCTATCTTGTCAAGCATACAATCGGCCTGCACCAATACATTATAATTAAGCATGCAATTATTATCTCATCATTCCTCATGAATCCTACTGGCCTTTCCACATAACGAGACGCTGTTCGAGTCCTTGGCAGACCATCAGGCAAACAGAATCCAACTTAACTTCAAAGATCTTAATTTAACAACGACGTTCTGCAGCTCCTTCTGGCAGCTTCTGTAAAACCATGCATCATGCAAAATAGCTATACCTGTCTCTCTGAATAACCGAAATAAAATGAATTGATACGTGTTTGACGTAATATAAAAATGAACCTGTCGATCTAGCCCTTCTAGCATATATTTAAGGAAAACTCGGAATATCCTACGCTAAGTACTATATTTACAACAATAACTGATCCTATCAATCCCTCATTTTCCCAAACATCTAATCATAAAGCAAAATGAAAATAAAATAAACATGCATTAATCTCGTATCCGAATCTACCATAGTGACAAAATTAAACAAATACATGCCGTCAGGCTTACTTTAAATGAAAATAAAAATTCTATCTACACTGCCCTAGTACCTTAACATAACTTACATATCATGCCATATATAATACGTGCATCTTACTTTGGATTCTACGTGACTCTCGGGAAACCAGGATAGCAGCTTACATCCCCGCTAATTTTGGGATCTACACCATGTTGATCACAGCATTAACATGTGGGAATGCACTTCCTTCCTCTGCAGGTGTATCCATCATCTTGCTGGAAAACAATTCACTGGAACACAGAAGACTATAGTTGATAATCTCTTCGCTGCTTAATGCTGCGAGCCGAAATACCCTTTCTTTTACCAGATCAGCTAACACACTGATTCACATATATATATAACACACTTCACTAAAAGGGTAAAATTACAGTTTAAAAAGCAGCCCACGGTTCGGTACGGAAGTTCCACGCGAATACGCGCCCGTCGCGAAATAGTGAAACACAAGCACGTTTCTACAACACTTGTTACTCAGCGGTCACTACACCGTCTTTATCGATTAAAAGTAAACTCTGTCAAAGCACAGTAAATATTACGACTGCACAATTTGAAACATCAATGAGAACCAGTTACTATTTCTGGAATAACGCCACGTTAATTACAACCACCAGTCACAGAGTTGGTACAACCGCACTGTTCAAACTTTTCCTACAGAGTGCCAAGTTAGTACATCCGTACTGCTCAAATTTCAACTACAGATTTCAGAGTTAGTACAACCGTACTGCTCAAACTTTTGCTACAGAGTGACGCTCTCCAGAGCTTGGGTTACTGAGGAGGCTTCGGTGACGCTAATAATGTTGGGGTTCCCGGGTATCTAAACCAACCACCAATCAAAGAGTTCGTCATGTATGATGATACAATACTTATTGTGATATATTTATAAAACACAGCTCAAACACTAGCAAATCTCTTCCACCAATTTCTATAATACATTTCCAAATATATCTAACTTCAGAAACTGTGGAAAACCGATTGTCTACAGAAACTGACTTTATCCACAGAACACGTTGGTCATCCTGGAATTAATATTTGGCGCGGTGTAGCCTCCATGTTTGCCAAATCCTTAAGTTCCCATTGGCTGAAATATATTGCTTGTTCAGCATCTAATACACGTGTCGATCCTTGCCAGCGCTTGGGTACGCTTACTTTCTCACGGTCATACGGAAATATGAAGCAACACCCAGCGACTTACAGTCTTGCTCAACATCCGGTATTAACTATCTTGGGATACGATACTTTAACATATTGGACTGTAACTTTTTATGAATAAAATTCACATATATGGTCAAATAATATTCCAATTATTATTATGGGCCGGTCGGATACGGCTCAGTACTAAACACAGGCACGCATGGGGTTCCTCACATAGTGGTACTAAACACAGGCAACGTATACCCATGGTGTTCCTCACATAGTGGTACTAAACACAGGCAGCGTATACCCATGGTGTTCCTCACATAGTGGTACCAAACACAGGCAACGTATACCCATGGTGTTCCTCACATAGTGGTACTAAACACAGCCAACGTACACCCATGGTGTTCCTCACATAGTGGTACTAAACACAGCCAACGTACACCCATAGTGTTCCTCATATAGTGGTACCAAACACAGGCAACGTATACCCATGGTGTTCCTCACATAGTGGTACTAAACACAGGCACGCATGGGGTTCCTCACATAGTGGTACTAAACACAGGCAACGTATACCCATGGTGTTCCTCACATAGTGGTACTAAACACAGGCAGCGTATACCCATGGTGTTCCTCACATAGTGGTACCAAACACAGGCAACGTATACCCATGGTGTTCCTCACATAGTGGTACCAAACACAGGCAACGTATACCCATGGTGTTCCTCACATAGTGGTACTAAACACAGGCAGCGTATACCCATGGTGTTCCTCACATAGTGGTACTAAACACAGGCAACGTATACCCATGGTGTTCCTCACATAGTGGTACTAAACACAGGCAACGTATACCCATGGTGTTCCTCACATAGTGGTACTAAACACAGGCACCCATGGTGTTCCTCACATAGTGGTACTAAACACAGGCAACGTATACCCATAGTGTTCCTCACATAGTGGTACTAAACACAGGCAGAGCATACCCATGGTGTTCCTCACATAGTGGTACTAAACACAGGCAACGTATACCCATGGTGTTCCTCACATAGTGGTACCAAACACAGGCAACGTATACCCATGGTGTTCCTCACATAGTGGTACCAAACAAAGGCAACGTATACCCATGGTGTTCCTCACATAGTGGTACCAAACACAGGCAACGTATACCCATGGTGTTCCTCACATAGTGGTACCAAACACAGGCAGCGTATACCATGGTGTTCCTCACATAGTGGTACCAAACACAGGCAACGTATACCCATGGTGCTCCTCACATAGTGGTACCAAACACAGGCAACGTATACCCATGGTGTTCCTCACATAGTGGTACTAAACACAGGCAGCGTATACCCATGGTGTTCCTCACATAGTGGTACCAAACACAGGCAACGTATAACCATAGTGTTCCTCACATAGTGGTACCAAACACAGGCAACGTATACCCATGGTGTTCCTCACATAGTGGTACCAAACACAGGCAGCGTATACCCATGGTGTTCCTCACATAGTGGTACCAAACACAGGCAGCGTATAACCACAGTGTTCCTCACATAGTGGTACCAAACACAGGCAACGTATACTCATGGTGTTCCTCACATAGTGGTACTAATCTCAGGCAACGTATACCCATGGTGTTCCTCACATAGTGGTACTAAACTCAGGCAACGTATAACCAGAAGAATCAAAATGGCGGACAGTGCATAGACGCAGAATTCGAGGCTTGTGGCGAACGTGAATTTAGCAGGTGAATTTTCGTAGTGTGGCAGCTCAGAGTTTATTACACTATCTCTACCAGTGCAGTAGTTCCGTGTGAGTGTTAGTGAAGTGATTGGTGAAAGCGTAAGGCAAAAATTCAACAAATTAATAATGCCACGCAAGGTGAAGCAAGTGCCAATGGAAGCCATAGTTAAGCAGGCCGTACAAGAAGCGCTGAGCAGCAAGGAGACACTGTGCACGCTTGCCAACCTTATCCAGGACCAGGTAACAAAGTCAGTTGTTGATCAATTGAAGGAGACTATTAATTTTAATATGAGTGTAATTGAAGAACTTAGGAGGGCCCTGGAGGAGCGGCACAAAACAATCAGTGATCTAAAAACTGAACTGCAGGATAAAACTGACTGTTTGGAACAATATCAAAGAAGGCAGTGCCTACGTGTGTTCGGTATACCGGAAACTGCTGACGAGAACACTGACAACTTAGTTCTAGACATTGCGAAGGAAATCGGGGTCAGTCTTTCCGTGGATGACATTGATAGGTCTCACAGGGTTGGGAAAAACCAGAACGGAGGTCCGCGACCTATAATTGTCAAGTTTGTATCATACCGTAAGAGAAACGCTATGTTCACGAACAAAAAGAAACTTAAGTGCTCGAATAAAACCATCCGCGAGGACCTTACTACAGTAAGACTCCGGCTTCTTCAGGACGCAGTCGCAAAATTTACCGTCCAAAACGTATGGTCTAGAGATGGGATCATATATGTAAAACATTGGAACCGAAAAATAGCCATTACTAATCGTTCAGATTTGAACAGTATTCACTAGCCATGAGCAGACTCTCTGCAAAACAAGGACAGCCATAGTTGTTTTAGTTCACTTAAGTTAATTTTCCACATAGTTGTAGTGTTAATTTAGGTAGTATAGTTGTAGTAGGTACTTCTTACCATCAGTTGTCATAACGTTCAAGTTGGCAGCATTAAGCAACCAGAAAACAAATGTCTCTAATTTCAGCCTCCTTTCACCACTGTCCCAGGCAGGTCATTACCCCGTCGTGCCAGCCCCCTCGAAGAATACCGCTAACCGTCTCAAAGACATTCTTGCGCTCTACCCTACTTCTCTACATGTCAATGCACAGAGCATTGTCCCACATTTCTCAGAATTCTCCAAAATATTTTCAACCTGTAATCTGCATGCTATAATGATTTCAGAATCATGGCTGCGTCAGTCTATCCCTTCAGCACTGGTTAAAATGAGTGGATACACTTTAATTAGGAACGATAGAGAAGGAAAGCCTGGAGGCGGAGTCGGAATGTTCATACGTGACGATTTGAAATACAAGGTAATATTCAAATCGCCAAGTGAATACTCTCACAGGCCGGAGTTCTTGTTCGTAGAAATTGAAATTCGTGGTACGAAGTGTTTACTCGGTGTAGTGTATCGCCCACCGAAGACCGGAAACACAACGGATCTAGAAGAAGCCCTACAGGATTTAATATCCAGGTATGAACACATGGTTTTAATGGGAGATTTTAACACTGATCTGACAAATGCAACTACTGAAACTAGGCGACTAACATGCATGTTCGAATCCATTAATATGACAATTCTGCCCTTACAACCCACACACCATGTTGCAACCTCGCACACACTCCTTGACCTAATCGTTGTAAACAATAAACACCGTATATTGTCACATGGACAGATGCCTGTGCCAGGCCTTTCCCGTCATGATATGATTTACGCAGCATATTCTTTGAAGGGTCCAAAATACAAGCCTAAGATAATCACATACAGAGATTTCAAAAATTTGAACGAAGAAGCCCTCATTAAGGACGCTCTGAGCACACCATGGCACACAGTTCAGTACATAAAGGACATTGACGACAAAGTATCTCATTTTAACGAACTTCTCTTAACTTTATACGACAGACATGCCCCATTACGTACTGCTCGAGTAAAGCGACCATCTAACCCTTGGCTCAATCAAGAAATTCGTGATCAAATGAAAGACAGAGACGTAGCCTATAGCTACTATGTGAAATATCCAACACAGAACAATTTTGAGAAATATAAAAGACTCCGAAATAAAACAACGCAGGTGATAAGAAACGCTAAAATACGCTACTCGTACGAAGTTTTAAAAACACATAACTCTGCAGCTGTATGGAAAACTCTCCGCGATATGGGTCTAAATAAAACAAAGACAAAGGATAGTAACTGAAATGTACCTTTGGACGATCTGAATAATTATTTTAGCTCAAAAAACGTCCAGACGAACGTAAATACCAAGAGAGCCACTACTGACAAAATATCTTCAAAGAGAAAGCATGGTGGAGAAACATTTTACTTCTCTCATGTGACTCCAGGTGATGTAAAGAGCGCCCTCAATGACATAAAATCAGGGTCTACTGGACACGACGGAATAAACCTGTCCCTTTTAAGAAAAATTCTAGACATCATTCTTCCTACAATAACGCACATTATTAACACCTCTCTTATGATGGGAATCTTTCCTGAGAACTGGAAAAATGCCATCATCAGACCCTTGCCGAAATATAGTACCCCTATAACCTTTGACGATTACCGGCCTGCTAGTATCCTCCCTGTACTAGGAAAAGTACTGGAAAAACTAGTACACAAACAAATTACAGACTATCTCTTACATCATAACTTACTCGACAGATATCAATCATGGTTCAAATCGAATTACAGTACCAACACAGCATTAGTAAAAGTAACTAACGACATTCAGCTAGCAATGGATAACGGACAAATGACAATTCTAATTCTTCTCGACCTTACAAAAGCATTTGACTGCGTAGACAAAGACATTTTACTAGCCAAATTAGAAGCGATGAAATTTTCTAATAATGTATTATGCTGGGTACGTTCCTATCTTAGTGGACGTAAACAATGTGTGTCAGTGGGAGACAATATGTCTAGATGGCTAAATACTGAGATGGGGGTAGCACAGGGAGGGGTGTTATCACCGCTTCTGTTCTCCCTATACATGAATGACCTATCAGAACAACTGACGAACTGTAAATATCACTTATATGCTGACGATATCCAATTGTATATTCATACCAAGCCGAATGACATACAAGAAGCAACCATGAAACTAAACGAAGACCTATTTAACATTAACGAATGGACTAGTAGCCACTGCCTGAAGGTAAACCCATTAAAATCGCAATCCATCATAATAGGATCTAAAAAAAGCGCATGCCAAGTTAGAAAGTACCAATATACCGGTTATCAAGATCAATGAAACACCTATAACACTGAAAGACTCCATTAAGAACCTTGGAATAATTTTTGATAAGTATTTAACTTGGTCAGAACACGTAACAAAAATTTGTCAACGTCTATTCGGCTCATTACACTCACTGCACAAACTGAGGGACTTTCTTCCTGTCAAAACCAGGAAACTGCTCGTTCAAGGACTAATTCTACCAATATTTGATTATGGTGACGTAGTCTATAATAACATAAGTTATTCACTTGGTTCCAAACTTCAACGGGCGCATAATACCTGCATTCGATTCATTCTAAATGTTCCGCTCCATTCCCACATCAGCCCATTCCTCCATCAGCTGTCATGGTTAAGATTATGCGATAGACGCAAACACCATGCTGTTTCTCTTCTGCACAAAATACTGCGAACAGGTAAACCAGACTACCTGAGAATAGACTTCAGCTACCTCTCTCCCTCAGGCAGAACACCCGCAAGGTCATCAACACGATCCCTGTTGTCCATCCCCATTCACCACAGTAGGATGTATAACAACTCATTTGTACCGAGGACCATACGTTCCTGGAATTCCCTCCCGGCTGAAATTAGAGACATAAGCAACCTAAAGGTATTCAAAAGAATGTGCTGGAATTTGTATCTACAATCAGAATAATTTACTCCAAGAAGTACCCTGAAATGTTAGATTAAGTCAAATGTATAAAATGTAAATGTAAGATTAATAACATTGACAATTTTCGAGGTATAGTTTTAATAATAGTAAATACTATAAATTCATTTTAAAGTGTTAAAAACAAATTATGATACTTTACATTTTCAGTTAAATTACATTCATGTTAATTTTAAATTATATTAAACTTATTTCTAATTTTAAGTAGTTATAATGTTCTGTTTACACAGGTGTACAATTATATGGTTTGGCATAATAGCAGGCTTTATAGCCTGAGCCCCGCCATGTACAGAAAGACATAAATAAATAAATAGTGTTCCTCATATAGTGGAATATGTTACTCGTATTTAACGCAGACCCATTCTGAACCCAGTGGATCCAAGCCATTCGAACGCAGCGCTCGGCACCTACTCTCGCTAGACGCTAGTCCATGCAACCGAGCGTCCGCTCCCCCGCCACGGTGGAATGCACTCGATGGTACTAATAACAAGCAACGCTGAGATCCGTGGTGTGCCGCACATAATGGTACTGTACTGCTCCTATGTAACGTCGACCACTGGTGTTCCTCACGCTATGGTATTAATCACAAGTAGTCTCACGGTCCTAATTTCATCATCCCTTGGTCGCCCCTTTTAGTCACCTCTTACGACAGGCAGGGGATACCGTGGGTGTATTCTTCGTCTGCGTCCCCCACCCACAGGGGGTGCAACTATATTTTAGCTCGCGAGAATATGCCAACACCAGGCATGTAATACATGCACTTGAAAGTACGTTACACGACAGGTAGGCTATGGTTGCATCAGTCTGGCCGTGATCTTCAAAGCGAAGAAGCCAACCAACAAGACATTGTACGAGTATTCCAGTTAGCCGCTACACGCGGTGAGAGGAAGGTAACGTGCCTGCGCTCCGTGCGTGTGTGTGTGTGTGTGTAGTGTTCTCAGCGTGTGTTGTATTGAACAATATAACAGTACAGTAAACAATTCTATTAATTTTGATAGTTAACTCTAATTCAAGTCAAACTGCTGTGTAACTACTCAGAAAACAAACATGGCGACCAGAATGTTCCTTGCGTCAGGCTAGGTTAGCCGAGAGGAGGTTTGTAAACACTGCAGCTGATATAGACGACTCAGGAAGGTTAGCGACTAGTCAACCGGACCCTGCTCCAGTGACCTTGCCTTACAACACAGCGAAACCAACTCAGCGCGTCGAAGTGTGGAACGTAAACAACACACAAGTTCGTGCGGTTGACTCCACAGAGTTTCCTACACTTCAAGAAATAACAACTAAACGGATGAAAAGAGACAGTAGTGTATCCCATTCCCAAAATTCCTTTCTGTCATCAACAAATGAACTCAACGGTTAATCTGCATCTTCTTCCCAGGATACTGATATTTTGATCCCACCCTCTAAGCAAGATATTGGCATGTCTCAATTACTTGTAGATACGGAATCCACTTCTGATTATTTTCACTCTAATGATGATATCTGTACCTTAATTAAGGCCACGACCGCTTCCTTCCCACTCCTAGCCCTTTCCTGTCCCATCGTCGCCATAAGACCTATCTGTGTCGGTGCGACGTAAAGCAACTAGCAAAAAAGGAATGATGATGTCAATCAAAGCAACAGTCTTTCTGTATGCAATCCCACCACACCCACATCCCAAGGGAATACACCTGATGGACACTGATCAAGTAGTAGAACAGCAGGACAGTAATATAGCACAACCCCACCAAAGCAAGCATAACTTGAATTCACAACAGGTGCAACGCGAATAGGTCTCTCACGAGAAGCGACCGGAGTTGACAGTGAAAAGTACAGTAGTAGAGATCCTCGCTTGCGTACGCCTCGGAAAAATGTTGAGCGGAAGGAATACCACCCTCAGTCTCATAACTAATAGTTCGGGAGAAGGTCATTTTTGAAGTCGAACAAAATGTTCATAAATGTCATGTCTCTATTGTTACTCTGTCTTCTCGTTTTACCTTCAGTTCTAGCGACATTCACCACTCTTAACATAAACGGAGTGAGAGGTGACACAACGTTAGGTCTGTTGGGACGTTTTTTAAAGGAGAATGATATTGATATTATTTTGTTACAAGAAGTGAAAAGAAGTCTTTTAGGATATTTATCTAATTATGATTATGTAGTGAACATGGGTGATAGTGCTAGAGGAACTCCTATTGTGTATAGGAAAGGGATTAACCTAACGAACATTACAATGGAACTCATCTTTAATAGTAATATCAAGATTGCTAACGTGTACAGTCCATCTGGTTCCCTGTTTAAACAGGAACGTAATTCATTTTTCATACAGGACATTCTACCACATATAGCGACACCGAATACTGTTCTTCTGATGGGCGACTTCAATTGCATTTTGCACCCACGTGACTCAACAGGTGTTTTTAACCTCTGCCCAGGCGTGCACGTGCTAGTACAAATAATGCAGTTGGCTGATGTATAGGAGACATTTTATGCTCCTCGTGTTAATATACATTTTGCCACGGTGATACAAAATCTAGGATAGACAGAACGTATATCTCTGCAGCAAAGGCAAATATTCCAGAATACTGCAGAGTCGTACCAGTTGCTTTCAGCTATCATCTTCACGTTAAACTTTGCCAGATTACCCATTTCTCAGCCAGGAAGGGGAATCTGGAAAATGAATAAGCATGTTTTTAGGAATGAGGAAGATGTTCAGCAATTTAGTGTTACGTATCATCAGTGCAAAAGCAGTCTTTCGCGTTATAGAAATGCTATGGACTGGTTGATGGAGAAATTGAAACCGGCTAAGAAATCGGCTGCAAGGAACATAGATTACGGACACCGGCTGAAACTTCGTTGTAGTCTAGACTTCTATGAGCGGATAATGTAAGATTTACATTCCAAAGAAATGCATGGAGAAAATGTGTCCATTGAAATGAAAACGATTTAACAGACCAACTTACGACTAAAAGAATAAAATTTACAACGTCTTCAGCGACACGTTAAAATATCTTGCCTCTTGGAAAAGGAAAGGATGTTTTTACACCACATAGCAAAGATGCGTAAATCTGCTAACCGACAAATTATACACCAGTGGATAGATTCTCAAGGGAACATTATTAACTCCAAAGATGAGTTGCTACGCGAGGCTGAACGATACTTCCACGAAATGTTTGCAGAAGATGACGTGTCTGACATAAGTGTGGAAAACATGCTTTCCCTTTCAAAAACAAATGCCGATGAAGAAGGTCGTTCCTTCCTCACGAGACCTATCCCCAAAGAGGTATTAAAAGAGGTCCTCAAGAAAGCTGCTCCTAATAAGACGCCCGGAACGGATGGCTTCCCGTATGAATGGTACAAACGCTTCTGTTCTATGGTTGGAGATGGCCTTACCCACGTCCTTAACTACGCATTCCGTGAAGGATTGACGCCCGCATTTACGGAAGGCATTATTATAACGATTCCGAAGAAAGTAATCTGCCGATATGTGTCGAATTATAGACCAATGGCGATACTATATGCTGATTATAAATTATTTGCTAAAGTGATAGCTAACAGAATAAAACAGATTATTCCTATACTGATCGGTACTGGGCAAACGTGTTGGGTTCCAGGTAGGACTATTATGCATAATTTGTTGGCGATCCGTGACTTAATTCTTTATTATTCTGTTTTGCCTGACGAGCCTGCTGCAATTGCAAACATAGGTTTCAGCAAAGCCTTTGACAGGATTTCGCACAATTGAGTCAGCCATTTAAGACAGGGCACATGTCCAGAAATGCAACTATTCAGGAGGAGTAAAACCTGATTTAAAAGGCAGTCTTGCTAGTTACGTTAAATGTATGTAATTCGTCCGTTAGTGTTAACGGTTATGGATAGGTTACATTATAAAATATGGAATAAATATTAAGGCCCTTATGATAATTGGCAGATAAAAATGGATATATGCCCGTTCTACAATGATGGCTGAATGAAAATCAGTTTTGGAGCAAAAACACTTTGTTTATTCAGATAACTTGGACACACTGTGTCGTCGTTCTACAATAATAATAATAATAATTTTAATGATGACAGTTAATCACAATCATCGTCAGTCACACGAACAGTTGGCCATGTAAGTATTTCGTTGAAAAAGTCTTTATACTCTCCAGGAATGTACACTTCTAGACGCTTTAGGTCATTCATCTTATTCCTGTCAATATGAATTAGTTCGTCGTAGGCTAGTTCGTTAGGAAGCTGAATGTTGCTGTCTAGATGCAAACAGAAGGTGTGTTCAATAAGGCCATTGATGAACTGTTTTGTCCGTACAGTTCCCGGATCATTGGCAGAGTAAAGAAAGTTCATGGATGATGCTGGCTGGAAAAGAATTTTCAAGTTGGTAGGCACTCCTCTATCTAGAGATTCATCTGACAACCCTCCCATCTTATAAAATTTTGGCCACCATGTAGTAAAGTTAAGAATATCACTCGTCTCTACCAGAATTATGGTGAACTTGTCGTGACGTTTAGGTGCTCGTAAGATGATTTCACAATATTGCTCCACATCATAAATTCGATCAATTTTTTAACAGCTCCTTTAATGATAGCAAAATCTCTATCACAGGCATTGAATTAGTGCCCTCGCATAGAGAAGTAATGGTGAATGGTGTAACGGACTCTTCACCTCACCGGCAACTACTGTTATCAACCTTGCCACGCACATAACCTTTTTCTACAATTAATATGGACTTACCTTCATCTGGATACACACCGCATTTTCTCTTCAACTGGAATTTACATACTTATGTGGATTTGCACACATCATACCTTGCACGAACTCTGCCTTATCCACCTTTCCGACCGACGATAAACTAACCTCCCTTTCGCTGCCTGACGTCATGTGACATCGTCCGCTTTGTCACGCATGCTCCACTAACTTCTGGAATATTCCAGACATATGTCTCATTATTCCACACTATAAATACCCGGCCTTCCCCTGAATGTGTTGAGATGGACTTTGGCCTGTGTGGAGGGAGGAACCTTTAACATCATCTCCGTCTTTAGCGACATGTGCCCTGGACTCTCCATTTTTGGGCAGAACTACTTGGTTCAAGATGAGGTATGACAAACTAAAAATGTCCTTATTGTAAATAATGCTGTGTTGCATTTGGAGCTATTTTATTTGCAAATTTTGACTGGGAGCAGTGCATTTCCAGGCCGAGATTTTACTTGCATTTTCAATTTCTAAGCCTCTATTGACTATCCTGTGACTGTTTGCTTTCAAAATGTGCGTGTGGTATATCCGCAACTCTGCGACTCCTATACACACTTGTGGTTAATGCTTCACCATGTATGTTTTGGTACACTTGGAGACTGTTTCATTATTGTATACAGTGACTTAAGCCAGTAGGACAATCTTTATTTGTGCCTATTTCGGGTGTTAATTGAAGAGGTGGCAACTTTCACATGACATTAGACTTTGCTTTGTAGACTTCATGTTGGTATACTTCAATCTGGTAACTGCGAACATTCTTTCTTATTCTCGTTGTTCAACATTTTTCTTTAAACTGTATTCATCCCCTTTTTGTCCATCCCTTTCCTCTCCTGGCCCCTTCTCTTATTTGCTTTCATTTTCTTGAATATTTTACTCTTGATGTAACTATTTGTATTAATTCTGGTTGGGAAAATTCCGTATTCGTACTGACTTCTATTCTTCTAATATTGTAAGAGTTTGATTTGATTTTTCTAATATATGTATATTTCCAAATTTTGTCTTGGTTTCTCTTCTATTTTCACCTGTCCCTTATTTCTCCTGCCATTTTCTTTTAGTTTTTTTTGAATATTATCTAGCATCGTTTCCACTGCGCTATCTGTGTTTATTCTGGAATGTTTATTTGAAGAACCCTTTTTACCACGGCCTCAATTCTCAATTTGGCATTTTTTTCATCGCGTAAATTTATTCCCTACTGTTTGTAAGCACTCGGTGTCACCGATACTTTGGATTTCCCTTGGCTGGATTTATGAATAAATATATTCATATATGCATATACCCCCATTGAGGGGCTATTACACATGGTAGCAGAGTATAAAGTCGCAGTTTACTACCACTCTAAATCTTCACCCTGTTACTGCCTTAGTTCTTTTGTTTTTTTTTCTTCTGAGGTTTAGTGTTTTTCCTCGCTAGATTTTGCTTTTCTTTTTGTCATCTCTTTCAACATGGCTTATTTTTCTGATAATTTTTCTCCTTATACTTCAGACACTTCAGACATTTCGTTTGATCCCCATTTCAATTTTTCGGATCCAAATCCTTTTACTAATATGTCTTATAATCCTTTTCTCCCTTGTAATTCTGATCTTACTTCCACGTCTAGTACTCTTACTACTACTGTTTCTTCTAGTTCATCCTCTGAACCTTTACCAACCCCGCCTCAACCTAACACTCCTCTCTATCCTGATCTTTCTCTTTTTACTGCCGAATCCAAACTTCCACTTAATCAAGCACCTCCGCCTTCTCCCCATAAAACTCAACCAGCACAGCATTATTCTCCCGATTTGCGCACTCCACCACCATCCCCTTCTCAGCAATATTTTTATGAATCTCCATATCATCACACACCTTCTTCACATCAACCACTTAATTTCCATATTTTGACTAAATGTCTCGATCAGGTACCCCTCATTCAGTCTACTGATCCTGATACTTTGACACAGTGGCTTTTTTTAGTTCGCAAATTTCTACAGACGGACTTGGCTCCATTTTCCCAATTGCTTTCGTTGCTTTATCCAAAAACCTCTGGTCATCTTAGTAATTTTTGGCTCCAGTATATGAAGTCTTCTCATGATTGGGCTCATTTTCGCTCGGTTTTACATACTTATTTTCTGCCTTATGAAATTAGACAACAGCTGAGTAACAAATATATCAGACGTCATCAACGTCCAGAGGAATCAGCTTACGATTATCTTGACTCCATTATCGGCTATTCTGATGTGTTAGCTATTGCTCAACATCCCCAGGAAATTATTTCTCTTATTCGATTTTATGCCTCTCCAGCTTTCCGCCAAATCATCAATCCCTTTACGCCACCCACTACTATTCCTCAGCTTTACCACATTGCTCAACTAGATATTCTAAATACCCGTAGCAATTTTTCTTATTATTCGTCTACTCCACCTCCCCAGTTTAACACATCAACAACCCGCATGCCTTCTACCACTCGTTCACCTTCTCAGAGTGATATTTCTCGCCTTCGCTGTTATCGGTGTCAGGCTATGGGGCACCTCGCACGAAATTGTACCAATTCTACCTTGGGAAACTTCAATTCCCGTCGTCAGTAGGCAGCTCACGACCTCTTGGGCAAAATCTGCCTTATGTTTCCTCAACTTTCTCGCCTGCTACTAAATCACAGTCGTATACTCTTGTACAGTTACATAACATTCCCTCCTTAGCCTTCTTAGACTCAGGTTCTGCAATTTCCCTCATCAGTTTCTCCTTTTTTCAGCAACTTTTACAAACGCATCCGCATCTTCAATTGCGCCCTTCTACCATCAGATGTCTTTCCATATCTCAGCACACTCTTGAAATCATGGGTCACCTAAAACTTAATGTTAAAATTTCCCAATTTTCTTGGCCGTTTGAATTTCAAGTGGTTAATAATTGTTCACTTCCTGTTATTCTGGGATATGATTTTTTTGCTCATACTGGCCTTATTTATAATACTGCTATGGCCTCTATCTCTTTCTTTTTCAATCCGCATGTTCAAATCCCTTTGGTAGACCCCCTCGATTTCCCTATGAACCATGTATTCAGTCATCAGCATATTTATGCCACTGCTCCCCAACTAGATGCAATTGAGGCCTTGAAATCTGAATTTGCCGATGTTATCACAGATACTTTAGGCTCCGTTGTTAATTATCAGGCTCACATTGATTTACTTGATGAAACACCTGTTCGTTCGTCTCCTTACCATCTTAGCCCTCCTCGGATGGCCAAAATGGATGACATTATTGACAAAATGCTTCTGGATGGTACCATTGTCCCATCTTCTTCCAATTATGCCTCTCCGGCCTTTCTTGTCGACAAGCCTGATGGTTCTTCGCGCCTGGTAGTTGATTACCGTAAATTAAACTCCAAAATCCTCTATGACTCCTATCCTATTCCTAAAATGCAAAACGCTTTCCACTTTTTTTCTAAAGCTAAATATTTTTCTCTTTTAGATCTCAATTCTGCTTACTACCAAATCCCCTTGGACTCTCGGAGCAGTCGCCTTACTGCTTTCATCACCCCAAATGGCCTCTTTCAGTTCACAAAAGTTCCTTTTGGATTGAACTTGGGGTCACAAATCATGCAGAGATTAGTGGATTCCTTATTCTCAGATTTCAAGTACAAATTTCTCTATCCTTATATTGATGACCTTTTAATCTTTAGCCCAGATTTTGAGTCCCACATGTCGCATCTACACCAAGTTCTTTCCAGGCTACGTTCTATTGGTCTGACAGTTAACCCCTCTAAAATTTCTCTAGCTCAAACTTCTATAAAGTTCTTAGGTCACATTGTGTCATCTCAGGGAGTAGCTGTCGATCCCGAACGTACTTCTGCTATCTCTAATATTCCACCTCCCAAAAATCTCAAACAAACACGCACCTTTTTAGGCATGGTTTCTTTCTACCACCGGTTCATTCCTAACTTTTCTCACATTGCTGAGCCTCTCAATTATCTGAAACGTAAAAACGTCCCTTTCATTTGGACTCAATCTCAACAGGATGCCTTTCTTCAGCTTAAGTCTTTTTTGATGCATGCTCCCATTCTTCAATTTCCTGATTTCTCCCTACCTTTTGAAATACATACTGATGCTTCCAATCTTGCTGTGGCTGGTGTTCTAACTCAGGTTGTTAATGATGTTCCTCTACCTATCGCCTATTTCAGTCGACTTCTTTCTCCTACTGAGAGAAAATATTCTATCTTCGAGCGTGAAGCCTTGGCTTTATTAAATTCCATTGAACACTTTGCAGAGTATTTGGAACATAAAGAATTTCTTGTCAAGACAGATAATCAGGCTCTCTCATGGTTGTTACATAACGCACCTAAAATTGGTAGAACTGGCCGTTGGCTCATGCGATTGTCCAGATTTAAGTTTTCCCTTAAATTTATTTCTAGCACTGAGAATTCTGTAGCTGACGCTCTTAGTCGCTTATTTGACACTTCCACTCCTCAGTCAAGTACTACTGACGATTTACCCCCGAATCTTTCTATGATGCCTTCATCTTCCTCCATTCATGCGGTTCTTTCGTTAACAGACTTTCCTCTTTCCTTTCAATCCTGTCAGTCGCATCAGCTCACCGATCAGTTCTGCATCCAACTCAAACAATCCATCTCTGATCCCTCTTATCAGGGTCCCTTTACTATTTTTAAAGATCTCTTGGTTTACAAACCCACTAAGAAAGCTTCTCCTAAAGTGGTGCTTCCTCAGGCTCTTCAACCCATGATTTTACTATATTATCATTCCTCCCCTGTGGGCGGGCATCTAGGCATCACTAAAACGTACAACCGTATTGCCTCTCTTTTCTTTTGGCCTCAAATGCGCAAATCTATTCGCACTTTTGTTCAAACTTGTGAATTGTGTCAAACATCTAAACCTTTAAACATAAAGTCTGCTGGTCTTCATTCTGCCCTGCCACCCACTCATCCTGCCCAAACCTTTTTCATTGATCTAGTTGGACCCATAGTTCGTTCTTCTCGTGGCAACTTGTACATTTTTACCTTGTTGGATGCCTTCTCAAAATTTCTAGTCCTTCGACCCTTACGGAAATTCTCTACTAAGATCATCATTAATTTACTCACTGAACAAATCTTTCCTATTACCGGTTTGCCTGCTAATATCGTTTCTGAAAATGCTTCTATTTTTACTTCAAGTGTTTTTTTAATATGTGCTTTCAGCTGGGTATCAAGCGTATCTTGACTTCTCCCTACCACCCTCAGTCCAACACCGTGGAAAGGTATCACCGTAATCTCAAAGTTGCTTTATCTATATTTCATAGTTCTTTCCAGAAAGACTGGGATTCTCATCTTTCTTCTTTGGCGTTAGCCTTTAATTCTAGTATCAATAGTTCTACTGCTCAGACTCCGGCTAAGCTTTTTCTTGGTCGTGATCTTCAAACTCCTCTTTCTCTAACCTGGGATCTGCACAACCTCCTTGAATCTTCTGATCAGCCATCCTCTTCATCACTCTGGAAAGACGCCTTTGATCAATTGTTAAAAGCTCAACAGGTCCACAAAAAAGCTTATAATGCTCGTCATAAGCCATCCACTTTTAAAATTGGTGATTTAGTCCTCGTTGCTAATCATCCACACAGCTCGGCAATTAATGCCACTTCTGCCAAACTTGCTCCTCGATGGCTTGGACCATACCGTATTTTGTCTTTCCCTACTCCTGTCACTGTATATTTGCAATCCACTTCTGATTTGTTTGATACTAAAAAACTTCATCTAAATCAGCTCAAGCGCTTTCATTCTTGAAAACTTTCATATCTTGATTTTCTTTTCTTTTGCCCTGTGTTTTTCTTTTCTTGTTATTACCTCCTCTTCTTTCTGCTTTTTTTTTTCTCTCTACTCTCCATCTGGTCTGGTAATGTCTATTGCTCCCAGTGTTATTTATTTTTTTTGTTCCTTTCTTTTTCTTTGTTTGTCTGCCTCATCCCCCCCTTCTTTTCTTTCCCTTTATGGAATTTCCTTTTTTTTCTCCCTCCACACAGGTTTCTCCAGTCTCCCTCCCAGCCAATTGGCACAGGTTGTAATGGGAGTGTACATAAAACTTCCCAACCATTTTATTTTTCTCTTTTGTAATTGTTTTTAAATTCTTTAAATTTTCTTGTCATTTGTGATATTTATATTTATATTTCTATGTTAATTCATCACTACCCTTTTCTCCTTACCCTTTCCCTTTGCTAACGCGTTAGCCCTTTTCTTGTTTCCTTTCCTCCTCTACCTTTTTCTATTTTCTATTTCTCTATTTAGGCATGTTTATTGTGTTTGGACATTTTTCTGCCGCCTCTTGTTTTGTTTTGCAGTATTTTTTCTCTTTGATATACCGTTGCGGCTGCTATCGACCCCCGCTCCAGCTCATGGAAGGGCCCTCCATTGCTGTTCCTGGGGCCGCCTCGCCGTCGCCATCCAACTGGATCTTCCGCTTCTCATCTTCCACCAGTCGCCTTCATTTAACTCCAGCTGCTTCAACAACTACAAAAAAAAATCCTTTGGATTTTTTTCTGGTGCCCGGCGGATGATGTAACGGACTCTTCACCTCACCGGCAACTACTGTTATCAACCTTGCCACGCACATAACCTTTTTCTACAATTAATATGGACTTACCTTCATCTGGATACACACCGCATTTTCTCTTCAACTGGAATTTACATACTTATGTGGATTTGCACACATCATACCTTGCACGAACTCTGCCTTATCCACCTTTCCGACCGACGATAAACTAACCTCCCTTTCGCTGCCTGACGTCATGTGACATCGTCCGCTTTGTCACGCATGCTCCACTAACTTCTGGAATATTCCAGACATATGTCTCATTATTCCACACTATAAATACCCGGCCTTCCTCTGAATGTGTTGAGATGGACTTTGGCCTGTGTGGAGGGAGGAACCTTTAACATCATCTCCGTCTTTAGCGACATGTGCCCTGGACTCTCCATTTTTGGGCAGAACTACTTGGTTCAAGATGAGGTATGACAAACTAAAAATGTCCTTATTGTAAATAATGCTGTGTTGCATTTGGAGCTATTTTATTTGCAAATTTTGACTGGGAGCAGTGCATTTCCAGGCCGAGATTTTACTTGCATTTTCAATTTCTAAGCCTCTATTGACTATCCTGTGACTGTTTGCTTTCAAAATGTGCGTGTGGTATATCCGCAACTCTGCGACTCCTATACACACTTGTGGTTAATGCTTCACCATGTATGTTTTGGTACACTTGGAGACTGTTTCATTATTGTATACAGTGACTTAAGCCAGTAGGACAATCTTTATTTGTGCCTATTTCGGGTGTTAATTGAAGAGGTGGCAACTTTCACATGACATTAGACTTTGCTTTGTAGACTTCATGTTGGTATACTTCAATCTGGTAACTGCGAACATTCTTTCTTATTCTCGTTGTTCAACATTTTTCTTTAAACTGTATTCATCCCCTTTTTGTCCATCCCTTTCCTCTCCTGGCCCCTTCTCTTATTTGCTTTCATTTTCTTGAATATTTTACTCTTGATGTAACTATTTGTATTAATTCTGGTTGGGAAAATTCCGTATTCGTACTGACTTCTATTCTTCTAATATTGTAAGAGTTTGATTTGATTTTTCTAATATATGTATATTTCCAAATTTTGTCTTGGTTTCTCTTCTATTTTCACCTGTCCCTTATTTCTCCTGCCATTTTCTTTTAGTTTTTTTTGAATATTATCTAGCATCGTTTCCACTGCGCTATCTGTGTTTATTCTGGAATGTTTATTTGAAGAACCCTTTTTACCACGGCCTCAATTCTCAATTTGGCATTTTTTTCATCGCGTAAATTTATTCCCTACTGTTTGTAAGCACTCGGTGTCACCGATACTTTGGATTTCCCTTGGCTGGATTTATGAATAAATATATTCATATATGCATATACCCCCATTGAGGGGTCACTACAATGGTTTCAATTCGCTTCATGTCAACAAGTGCTGCACATAATCGGATCACTGTATGATTTTTGTTCTGCCCTACAGCGCCATCAGAGAACAGTCGAAGTTCTTTTACACTCTTTGGTACACATGTTTGGATATAGTCTAACAAAAACTACACAATTCATTGGCATCTTTACGAGCTTTGCTTTCGTGGTAAACATAAAGCACTACCGAGCTCGATAGCTGCAGTCGCTAAAATGCGGCCATTATCCAGTATTCGGGAGATAGTAGGTTCGAACCCCACTGTCGGCAGCCCTGAAAATGGTTTTCCGTGGTTTCCCATTTTCACACCAGGCAAATTCTGGGGCTGTACCTAAATTAAGGCCACGGCCGCTTCCTTCCCACTCCTAGCCCTTTCCTGTCCCATCGTCACCGAAAGACCTATCTGTGTCGGTGCGACGTAAAACAACTAGCAAAAAACATAAAGCACTGACGAATTTGTTTGCATATTGTGAATGCCAAACGTGTTCAGCCAAAGCTGTCGCATGTAGGATATGTCCTGCACTGGTACTTTTGGCAGTGGAAGGTTCTGACAATAATCAGAACACAGTCCTAGTATTTCGGGATTACTCTTGCATTCTAATGCAGTTTTCTTTATTACTGAAAAATACTTCTTGCTCCTGCGTTTATTCACTTCTAGTTCAGCCTCAGCTGCCTTCCTGGCATTTAAATTCAGGAAAAGACTCTTGATTTTCATGGTCAGCTCCTCACTCTTAATGCATGTGTCAATCTGAGGCGAGCCAAATGACAAGTCAAAATTCTGTTTGAATACTTAACATAGTACTTGTGCGTTATATTGGTAGTAGGGTATTTCTCCTTGAAAAGGTCATACATCTGGCAGCTTAAATCGGATGAAGGAAATCTGTACTCTCGCGATGAATAATGTGAAGACGTTACGGGGAATGAAGCTATATGATCATGAAGCACTCGCACGGAATCTTCACTATGAGCTGTATTTTGATTTCCTTTTCCTCTCATATCTTGTGGAGATTTCGCCTGAAGAAGTAAACTCTGGAGCCTCCGCAGACGTTTGGCACTGGCGTCGCCAAAGAAGCTCATAAAAGCCACCTTGCATACTTGTACCCGCTGTGCATTGACTCAGACATTGTACTTGAACACTCCAGAATGTGGCTTACTAATTTTGGGGTTGCAGGTAGGTCTTCTACGTTTTATATGCTCACATTCAAGAAGACTCGATAAATATATGTCTTGTTCATCCTTACTGTTCTGTTCACTGTAACGTTTTATAATCTTCATCTGCTCATTTTCACCTATTTTCTCAAAACACTTCTTGGAACACCTGAAAAATAAATAAGAAATTATGTAGCCTATCTTCTTTTACAAAGAGACACAGGCCAAGCCAATGGGCACATAAACATTAAGCTAGGCTTTGTATTGATCAACTGTGGTAATTAACAGGTAATTTTTGCACGTCAGTTGTGATTAGAACCTAACAAATGTAATAATATCAACAAGCAAATTAGTCTTAAGTGTTAAAGTGTTGTAAAAATAAATGTATTTCAGTATTAACTTGATATAAAACAAGACACAAAATGTGAGGTTATAACTACTTGCAAGGTTGGCCTGTTGTGCGAGCTGCAATCACTCGTCCTGAATAGTTGACATATTCACTACCGCTAATCCTCGCTTGCTTTATCACATTACATTTGTAAACTTGCACATTTCTTACACCCTTCTTACGCTTTTTAACGCTACCAGAACAATCAGAAACTGCATTAACCAAGGCTTGGTTATCGAAGTTAGTAAACAAGTGAAGGTGCACTCAGCTGTTTGACCAAAGAACAGACAGATGTTCCTTCCGGTAAGCAAATAAGTCACTCAAGAAAGAGCACTTATCCAGGGACATGTGCCCTTAAATGACTTCCAAACAACACCCAAATGAACCTTAAATATCAGCATGTTACTGGCTGGATAAGTGACCTTTCTTTTGTGACAAGGTGCGCCAGGATGAAAAGAATGTTAATCTGAAATAAAACGATAATTTGGACATGTGCCCTTTCTTAAATGACTGATTCAATTATATTTGCAGAATCCTACGTCATCTTAGGTTTCCTGAATAACTTGTAACGGCCTTGAAGCGTATGTACCTTTCGGCTACATCACGGCTGCTCATTAACGGTCAATTGTCATGTCGAATTCCAATGAATAGGTCTGTACGATAAGGATGTCCACTGTCAATGTTGCTCTTTATCTTGACCATGGAACCACTTATCCGGAGACTGGGCAGCACTCTGAATGGCCTTCGTTTAAATACTGAACACTTTATGTTGTGTGTTTATGCAGATGATTTGATGTTACTGCTTTCCGATGGCGATGACCAACCACATGTCCGTCTTGTGCTGGTGAAATTTTCAACTGCGTCAGGGGCAAAGGTAAACGTTGAAAAGTCATCCATGCTTCTATTAGGATCTGAGAGACGCACTATTCGTGCAGGAGAAATCGGTATTACCCCGACCAACAAGTGCAAAATCTTGGGTTCTGCAAGAACATACTCGAGACATTAGAACTAAATTGGAATGCTCTGTTGAACGGTATTTGCTTCCAGTTTGCAGAAAATCTGACACGAAGACTAAATTTATTTCAGAAAACTTGGTTTATTAACCCTTACGTTTCATTTAAAATATGGTACGTCGCACAAATACTACCTGCTCCGCATGTTATCTGTCAATGCATATAAATGTTAATTGGCTACAATCTTTGGAAAGGCTTTCGGTGCATAGTGCGAAGAGAACAGATAAACTTAAAGAAACATCTTGGCAGATTGGGAATGTATGCAGTTGAACTGAAATATAGTTCCCTCTTCGTCAAATATGTCATCAAGGCAATGCATATGAGGAGAGAATCCTTCGATTGTGAATGCTGTCAACTAAGAGAAGATCCCAATTTCCAAAGAACCCGTGACTTCGAATCTTGTTACAAGGAAGCATTAGCAATTACTGAACAGCTTCCGCGTAACCAAGTCTTAGACGGCTCCTTTGATCAAGTTAAAAAGCTCTAAAACATGCTTCAAAATATAAAATTCGAGGCGAACATTCAACTAAAACACCTCACTAGAAACTGGCAACTAATGTGAAAAAATACGTGCAACCAGTGGCTACCCATAGAATGGTGAGTGTCAGTATAGAGCTATCTAAAAGAGATCATCTCTACTGGTGAAAAACTGAAAACACATGAGCAGCTAGTGGATGACAGATGCTCTCTATGTGATTCTACAGACACTTTGGTTCACCGGCTTAATACGTGCCTAAATGCTGCATAATATGGAAATGGACGTTGAAAGTTATAAAAAAAATTACAGGTTACAGTGTCTGATAATTCTCTCCAACAAGAGATTCCTCAATTTGACGTTCCACAACGATCGAACAAGAAAAGGAGCGCAGTCCTATGATTTATAGCCCCTGCCTTTCTGGCTATCAATAACGAATATTCCTCACCCTCACTGGCTTTCTGGATCATCTGAGGAAGGAGCGATGGAGACTTTTCGCGCATCGACAGCTTGATGCAGCATTTGGTCGCCTTCATTATATCTTTTGATCTTCATCAACATAATAGATGTCCAGCAGTCGTAGACATATGGTACATATTGTCCCCTTTTCCGGGGTCGCTCAGCCAGCTGCACGAGAGTCCCACGGGTGGAACGTTTACAGAGCTATATCGGGACATTATCTTTTATTAATTTATATTCGCAGGGCACCGGTGACAAGATAGGCGACAGCTGGAACAATAAAATACACCATCAAAACAACAAACCAAACCAAACCAAAACCAAACCCCATGGCACTACAGTCCTTAAAGGGCCTTGGCCTACCAAGCGACCGCTGCTCAGCCCGAAGGCCTGAAGATTACGAGGTGTTGTGTGGTCAGTACGACGAATCCCCTCGGCCGTTATTCTTGGATTTTTAGACCTCAGGTCCAGGTAAAAATTCCTGACCTGGCCAGGAATCGAACCCGGGACCTCCGACTAAGAGGCCAGCATGCTAACCCTACACCACGGGGCCGCCATCAAAACAACAATGAACATTTATTAACAACATAGAAAAAACTGGACAACATTTTCAAACAAAACCTGTAAGTTGAAATCTCCGAATGAAAAAAAAAAAAAAAGATACTAATAGATGATTTCTTGAACTTCCTTTGGATTTTACATTTTGAATCAAATTATATTTTATTATCATCAGTTACTCCACTTAAGGTATCGATAGTGAATCCAAAAACTGTAAAATCAAAATTTCAACATTAGTGGAAATTGCATTCAGATTAAATCCATTTGTTTCCAGTGATTTATTACTCCTGAGAAACTAAGCACCCTACCTTCAGAGTAGTTGATTTAACCACGTAGTGTACCATATTATTTTTATTTATATCATTTTTAGAAATTAGAACATTTACTTCATAACTTAATCAAGCCTATACTATTGTACATTCACACAAGGTACTGATTTAACATCTGCAATAGTTTAAATGCTTTAGTCTTTGTAAGTCTCTTAATTTATTTCCTTTAAGTCATAAGTTACCATCTCTAGTTCATAGCTAATTATGGGCAACGTTCAATCCTATTCTCAGTTTTACACTGACTGACAGAGCAAATGCAACACCAAGAAGGAGTGGTCAGAACTTTATGCCAATTGCAGGGTAGACTGACGTCACTGAGGTATGCTCATGATGTGAAATGCGCCGCTGTGCTGCGCACGTAGCGAACGATAAATGGGACACGGCGTTGGCGAATGGCCCACTTCGTACCGTGATTTCTCAGCCGACAGACATTGTAGAACGTGTTGTCGTGTGCCACAGGACACGTGTATAGCTAAGAATGCCAGGCCGCCGTCAACGGAGGCATTTCCAGCAGACAGACGACTTTACGAGGGGTATGGTGATCGGGCTGAGAAGGGCAGGTTGGTCGCTTCGTCAAATCGCAGCCGATACCCATAGGGATGTGTCCACGGTGCAGCGCCTGTGGCGAAGATGGTTGGCGCAGGGACATGTGGCACGTGCGAGGGGTCCAGGCGCAGCCCGAGTGACGTCAGCACGCGAGGATCGGCGCATCCGCCGCCAAGCGGTGCCAGCCCCGCACGCCACGTCAACCGCCATTCTTCAGCATGTGCAAGACACCCTGGCTGTTCCAATATCGACCAGAACAATTTCCTGTCGATTGGTTGAAGGAGGCCTGCACTTCCGGCGTCCGCTCAGAAGACTACCATTGACTCCACAGCATAGACGTGCACGCCTGGCATGATGCCGGGCTAGAGCGACTTGGATGAGGGAATGGCGGAACGTCGTGTTCTCCGATGAGTCACGCTTCTGTTCTGTCAGTGATAGTCACCGCAGACGAGTGTGGCGTCGGCGTGGAGAAAGGTCAAATCCGGCAGTAACTGTGGAGCGCCCTACCGCTAGACAACGCGGCATCATGGTTTGGGGCGCTATTGCGTATGATTCCACGTCACCTCTAGTGCGTATTCAAGGCACGTTAAATGCCCACCGCTACGTGCAGCATGTGCTGCGGCCGGTGGCACTCCCGTACCTTCAGGGGCTGCCCAATGCTCTGTTTCTCGGTTTCAGCAGGATAATGCCCGCCCACACACTGCTCGCATCTCCCAACAGGCTCTACGAGGTGTACAGATGCTTCCGTGGCCAGCGTACTCTCCGGATCTCTCACCAATCGAACACGTGTGGGATCTCATTGGACGCCGTTTGCAAACTCTGCCCCAGCCTCGTACGGACGACCAACTGTGGCAAATGGTTGACAGAGAATGGAGAACCATCCCTCAGGACACCATCCGCACTCTTATTGACTCTGTACCTCGACGTGTTTCTGCGTGCATCGCCGCTCGCGGTGGTCCTACATCCTACTGAGTCGATGCCGTGCGCATTGTGTAACCTGCATATCGGTTTGAAATAAACATCAATTATTCATCCGTGCCGTCTCTGTTTTTTCCCCAACTTTCATCCCTTTCGAACCACTCCTCCTTGGTGTTGCATTTGCTCTGTCAGTCAGTGTATGTAACAATTGAACGCCACTCTTATTGTATTATTCAGTATCAATTACGGGACCTTTATCCTACTCACATTAATAAATCAATTGGGATTGTGATTATTATATACCTATAGCTGAATTTCTTTGCAAAACCCTACACTCGAATCATTTATCAGTTATATTACCAGATTTCTTAACAGATTACCTCTCAGATTCTTACATTTCAAATTCGTATATTTTCTTCAGATTCTTACATTTGCTTCAAATTCTTACATTTTCCGGTTATTAATTTTATATCAGATTCTTACATTTTCAGATTCCTAATTTTCTTCAGATTCTTTGGTTTATTCCCTATTTCCTGAGATCTCAGTCGATTGTATTCAATTAATTAATCATCAATAAAGTTTTACATTTACAATAATAAACTCTTAGTTTGAAATGGAGCATAACCATTGTTGTATACAAGGAAGTTGGTATACCGAGCTCGATAGCTGCAGTCGCTTAATTGCGGCCAGTATCCAGTATTCGGGAGATAGTAGGTTCGAACCCCACTATCGGCAGCCCTGAAAATGGTTTTCCGTGGTTTCCCATTTTCACACCAGGCAAATGCTGGGGCTGTACCTTAATCAAGGCCACGGCCGCTTCCTTCCCACTCCTAGCCATTTCCTGTCCCATCGTCGCCATAAGACCTATCTGTGTCGATGCGACGTAAAGTAACTAGAAAAAAAAAGAACTTGGTATACCGTAACATAACATAAAGTTTATTTCTTCAATAGTTTTATACAGTATTTACAAGAAATAAAATGAAACTTGTCTTGAAGCTTGATTGATTGCACGCAGTTATTGCTGTTATTGAATGATAGACTGAAAGTCTGTGGCACAAATATATGTTTACAGAGAGAGAGTCCTATATATACATTTACACCTATCTTAAGGAGATAGTCTATTTCACTGGGAAATGTCCTTGGATAGTCAAAAACTATCTTCTGTGGGATAACAAGCGTAACTTGTAGACAGAGTAGCGTTAGTATAATGCTGGTATTGGACTTGGATTCGCAAGGAACTTGCATCAATATCTTAATTCGCAGAATGCTAAGATAATCGTCGGAGCACTGGTGAGGACTTGGGAGTGTAACAGAATGCTTGACTCGGGGCTCGACGTGGCTACGAGCATCAGGGAAGATGAGGCAGAGTCTTGAGGTGAGACCTCACAACCAGCAATCTGTCCACCTGTTCAAGACACGTTTTTAAGAGGAATGCCTCTGTGTTTGACTTGCGGTGTGGGCTAGCTGTTGGACACTGGGGTAGTCCTCGGTATGGCGAGGAATGTCGCTCCGTATATAGCGCTTGGCTGACGTCACCGACGAGCATGCCAGGTGCAGTGCAGTCCTCTCGTAGTCTCTGGAAACGTCGGTGATGCGGCGGGTTGCGGAGCTTGTAGGCGCGGCGCTTGAGCGCGCAGGATACACACAACAACTATCACAAAACAAAGGTCTTGAGTTCGACAATAATCGGAATCTCTCGCTACGTGAATACGCACAGAGTTATGAAAATCCACATGAGTAAACACAAAATCAAAGCACACAGATCCAAAAATACATCACATTCACACAATCAACTCAAAATACGGAAATAAATTATTACCGTGTGGGTTTTATTATTGTTATTGTATCATGAGCCGTCAGATTTTGTAGATAACCCTGCAATGATGACACGCGCGAATTATAGCAATGAATATAGACACAGAATGGGACGAAAAATGAACACAGTTAGATAAAAATGATCAACCACAGCCACGTTCAATCAAGGATGAAATTCAGATAACACGTGCTCAAACCCATGACCAAGATCTTAAGTCATAGTAAGCACATCTTTAATTTGTTGTTGAGTTTATTTAATCATATTGTTATTATCACTAATGACCAACGTGTACCCTAATAGTCACCACGTGGTTATAATTCACTCCATTTCGATACAAGCGCTTTACAAATTTATATCTTAACACATGCTTAATTGTCACGTCCTAAATCATTACTTTTACTTCCATGATTATTATTCTCGATCTCAAGAAATATTCCGAAGAAATAAATATCCCTCGGCTGTCAAGGAATGGAATAAATTTTACGATCAACTTTCAACAGAGTACGTCTCAATTTCTAAAAATATTCTAATTTAAATCATCGCTTTAATGTTATTATTATTATTATTATTATTATTATTAAATACGTCATTCTTCTTCTTCTTGTTTCCTTTCGGCCAACTAAGGACCACGTCATTTCAGCTGTTTCCTTTGAGCTTTAATGTTGGTCCAGTATTTCTTCATTTGTAGACGGTGTTGCTCCTTCCGCTCTTTATTGCATAACTTTCCAGTTTTCAACTTCGGCTTTGGTTGAAAATTATGATTTTCTTGGAGTTTTTTCTATGTGGGTCACACTCTTGGATATCTTTGAATGAAATCCCAATCTCCTGCAGATCTTTCTGTACCTCACTGAACCAGACACCCTTTGCCTTTTTTCTCTTGGAGGAAAGTGAAAATGCGGTTGGTTAACCGTGTTGACTTCTATCGGGCCATGTGTCCATAAAAATTAATCCTCTTTTTTCGAATCAGGTCGGTTATTTCCTCCACATGTGAATACAACTTCTGGTTGAGCCGTCTCCTAAACTCGCCGTTGTATTTGATTGGACCTAAGATTTTCCTCAAAATCTTCCTTTCCTTGGCCTCTAATTTCTCCATCGTGCCTTTTTTGTTCATGGCGAGATATTCCGCTGCAAACAGAGTTTCTGGCCGGATGACAGTGCAATAGTGTTTGATTTTTCCATTCAGAGATATAGATCTTTTGTTATAGACATTTTTAGTCATATGGTAAGCCATTTCAATTTTATTCATGCGTGAAGCAAAGGCCTCTCTTTCGGACATGTTAGGTTCTGTCCATTCATCAAGATACTTAAATTTTTCAACCCGTTTGACTTTTCAGTGAGTCCCTTCCAGTTTGATATTTGTAATGAATTTCGTTTTCTCAAAAGAAATCTGGAGGCCAGACTTTGCAGCTTGTGTTTGAACCTGGTTGATCTGCTTCGTGGCCACATCCAAGAAATCAGCGAAAACTGCAAGATCGTCTGCAAATGCTAGACAGTCGTAAGGTTCTTGTTCTTGTGGCCTAGTCTGAGTCCGCTTTCGACTCCTTCATAACTCATTTCTCTGCGCCATTCACGGATCGCTTTCTCAAGAACGTAGTTGAACAACAGAGGTGAGAGAACATCTCCCTGCATAACTCCTGTCCGTATTTCAAAGGCATCTGAAGTCTCTACTCTGAACTTCATTTTTCAGATGGTGTTGGTGAGAGTCTGTTGGATGATCTCTCTTGTTTTATCGTCCAAGATAAATTCCTTTACTATCTAAATTAAGGTGTTTCTGTCAATTGAATCATAGGCCTTCTTAAAGTCGATGAACGTTACAACGAAAGGCTTGCTTCTTAGTTTAAGATATGAAAGGACAGATTTCAGATTCATAATCTGCTTCACACTTAACCGTTCTTTCCTGAAACCTCCTTGGTAATCACCCAACTCTGGATCTAGCTGTTCTTCTCCCCTGATTTGAAGAGATTCCGAAAGAATTTTGTAGGTTATGAGTAGGAGGGAGACGCCGATATAGTTGTCAACATCCGACTTGTCGCCTTTCCTATGAAGTGCGTGGGTTAGGGAAGATGTCCGGTCACTTGGAAGTCTTTCAATATTCCATATCTCATGTATGATGTCCGTTAATTTCTTCACTGCACAGCAAACTTCCACAATTAAGCTATTATCGAATCTTCCCCCGGCGCTTTATTATTCTTCAAGGATTGGATAATCTGTCTGATTTCCTCTTTCGTGGGTGGATCTGAATCTGGGTGGACTTGTGTTTTATCTTCAATGTGAATGTGGATATTGGGTCCTTGCAGTTAAGAAAGGATTCAAAGTATTTTGCAAAGACCCGGCAGTTTTTTTATTGTCGTTATGGGCTAGTTTTCCATTGGAATCTCTGAACTGTAGACTCGGTGGGTCGCATTTCCTCAAGTTTATTTGAAATATTTTATAAAAATCGCGTGTATTGCTCTTCTTGAAATCCTGTTCAATTTCAGCCAGCTGGTGTTTATCAAAAGCACGTTTAATGCTGCGGATTTTTTTGCTGCACACTTTCTTCCATTCAAGAAGTTTGTACAGTTGACTTGGTTTTCTAGCGAGTTCCATTTCTGCGAGGCGAACTGTCTTTGCCTCATCGCTGAATCGCATTCACAGTTCCACCAATCATGCTTCCTGGGCTTAGTAAGCTGAACCGTCTCTTTAGCTGTTTCGATCAGCTGTTTCAATCCTTTTGGCTCAAACTCTCCTTGTGTTTCTCGGGAGCAGTATGATTTTTATCTTGGACAGATAGTGATCTGAGTCAAGTTTTGCATTTCTTAGAAATTTCACACTCTGAATTTCTCTTTGAACCTTCCGTGCGATCGCGACATGATCAATCTGGAATTCAACAAGGTGGAGATTTGGGGATTTCCAGGTCTTCTGCTTCTTGGGCAGGTGTTTGAAAGCAGTAGACTTCATTACGAAGTTAAATGCCTTACATAGCTCTATTAGCCTTTCGACATTATGATTGGTTCTCTGGTGAGCAGGATAGTTTGGAACGATGTTTTGGAACTTTCTCTATTTGCCTACCTGGGCAGTGAAATCTCTAAACAAGATGATAGTATGTTTGTCTGGAATCTTGGACAAAATTCCCCAAACTCTTTCCAGGATCTATCAGTTCCCTCCGCGTCTGTCCTGTTTGCTTGGTTGATCGGCACATGAACGTTCACAATAGTATACATTTTGTTTGTGTTTCGAAAGGACAGAGTCGAGACTCTGTTATTAACTGAGGTGAAATTTGTAATCGAGTCCAGAATCCTTTTATTGACTACAAATCCTCTGCCGAGGTGGGGGACAGTTTGTATGACACGTTTACTAGGTTTACCCTTGAAGATCCTGGAACCTTCAGATTCAAAGACCTGCTCATCTGTATATCTCGTTTCCTGAATTGCTGCAATCAAAATTTTCTGTTCAGATAGGATATCTGTGAGCTGTTTCAGTTTTCCAACTTCTGGAAAGAATTGGCGTTAAAGGTAGCAAAGAAATTATATTGGCCTCATTATACCAGTGACAAACTTTGAAGATCATAAATAACACACATATACCATGAATGAAGTAGCAACACACATGCTCTACTTAACCAACACCAAAGTTAAAGAAAATTTAAATTTAACTAAAAGTAGAGAAATCAGCCAGTCTAGAATACAATCTTCCGAACATCTGCAGAAAAGAAAAATATAGTTTGGTAGGTACTCATGTTTTCGGTGCAGACAGATTCAGCTGGGTTGTGTAGACAAGAACATAGGTCTCATCCCTCGATTACGTTGGGTCGTACAAGTTCAATGTGCTGGCTCACACAGTTACAGGTTAGAAGTACATGATGTCTGCACAGTCAGGCAATACGAAGTTGTGGCGATAATTCATTGGTATTCTTATAGAGATCCTCCCTCGCTGATCCATAACTGATGATCTTGCTCTCGTAGTTAGGCTGAAGCTAAGATTCAAATTAGAGTTTCGATCCACTTGTATTACATCTCTAAGTTGCGCACTATCATACTTAACTTGTCTAACACTTGATGCAAAGATGTACAACAGTTGATGCCTCACTTCCTCTGGCACCATAGAATAATGTCCAATACACTTAACTCCTCCATGCTCTCTTGATTAGATGTCCTACAGTTGCGTACCACACGCCGTAATGTGCTTAAAATTGTCTCTCGACTCACGCTCTGCAGTAATCTATGTTGTACGTTTCCACAAGTTCACTCGTTAAATAATTATCTCTTCGCGACGACTTGAAATGTTCCAAGTGAACTTCGGAACAATGTAATTCACACGAAGTCGTGGAATGAATTCGAATTCGAAGTCAAAATACAAACTCATTGGGACATTTACAGACCCAGTCCATAAATTAGGTAAATGTATACGAAGTTTCCAGACGTTTATTTCCATACGAAGTTGTATCATTTAGACTCCTTCAAAAGAAAAGTTCGTCCGTTGACATCTTCTCACTTCTTCAGAAATTAATAGAAGAAGAATATGACTGCTCATCGTACTCGCACCGTACTCACACCCGTACTACAACGTACTACACCGTACTCTACTACATTTCACCTCTCGACCAACGAACAAGTAAAGTGACCTAGTCTCCCGATTAGAGTTTCTATTGGTTGAGATTTTTGTTTAAATATCATTCGTCCCCTCTTGCAAGGGTATGGATCATTCCAGAGAACTGTCGACCCTTCTCCAAACTTCTCTTGCATGACGAGTACACCGCTGTGACTTAGCTCATGTGTCCTTGACCACCTAGACCTAATTCCGGTTCACATTTCTCTCAACGGGACGGCCTGGCTATCAGCTGATAACTGGTCCGTGCGTATGCATGAAATTTACGCAAATTAAACCAAATCTCCATTTCTTCCCATAAGGAACCATTTGGACGGGGACAATAGGTTTCATTGGCTAATTAGGATGCTAGAGACTTAGAAAGTCACTTCAGTGAAGGAATATTCCAGACTGAATTGCATACTTGTAATTATAAGTGTTGTAGATATGTTTTGTTTCCAAAATATCTGGTTGAAATTATGTTTATAAATATCCAATCCAATTATATAAAATACATAGAAAAGTACAGTTCTTAAAAAAAATAGAAATTCATTTGCTACTTTCTTGTTTTTTATTATTACTATTGTTATTTTCGTTTAATACGAATATTACCATTTTGTACATTATATTCATACTGGTTTGTAATTATTGTTTCTATTATTACTATGTTTATTTTTGCTCTTAATCAGTATTATTCTCATTTCCTCATAAGATACATTATTGCATTTGTAGCTATGTTGTTACTTATTCGTATTATCATGTTATTTTCTAATTTGTATATCGTACATTAAATAAAGTTGTAAGAAAAAAAATATTTCGACGCGAGGAAGCACACACTAACAAACCTCATGCAGATGATGGTATCTTCCGACTTCCTGGTGGCGAACTATAGATAATCTATTAGACTACTTGGAAGGATGTTAAATAGCTTGTAGAATATGTACAAATAATTGCATACGGGTTGTAGAGAATAAAATAAACAAAGAGATGATTTCGAAATTCCATATTTGTCCTGAGATTCAGACACCCCTATGTCATGTGGTGTCACCTTTATAAAATCCTTGTCGTACACTTTCAGATTTGATTAGTATATTTCTTGTGTTGAACTTTTTTGATAGAGAAAAAAATTATGGTATTTGCCACGACTTCTAAAATAACTCTCGTACATATTGAAGCAAACATTTAATTCCATCCTTCGATGCCGCAAGGCAGCATGGTAACACATAATACTTCAAATACTGTATAGACTAAATTTTCTAAAACTATGACAAAGAAACAAAGAATATCCACGGAATAAATTTAAATGAACGTAAGCATTAAATCCACTATCCTACCTACTGAACACAAGTGGGTATGGATTTAGCATTAAGAATAAGCGAGAAGAGCTATTCAAAATCAGCCACCTACTCTATATGGATGACATTAAGCTGTATGCCTCTACCAAACCCCATCTTCAACATCTTTTCTCAATTACCAAGACGTTTTCATCAGATATAGGGATGCGGTTTGGATTGGACAAATGCAGAACCCAAACTGTCATCAGAGGATCCTACTCAGCACAAGCGACAACTTCGAGTTTAAGCGACGAATCCATACAACAGCTGGAGGAAGAAGAAATGTACAAATACCTCGGTTTTCATCAGAGCACTCGTATGAAACATGCCGACATCAAGAGAAATGTCACGCAGCAATATATAACACGTCTCAACAAGGTACTGTCATCAAAACTGACAGCTAAACATCTTACCAAAGCAGTCAATACGTACGCCGTACCACTGCTCACATACGCCTTTGGTATCATAAAATGGACACAAACAGAAATTCAGCAGTTACAAACGAAAACAGCTGTTTCACTCAGCCGGTACCATATGCACCATCCTAAATCTGGAACCGAACGTTTTACACTCCCGAGATCAGAAGGTGGTAGGGGCTTCTTATCCATTGTCAATTTACATAGCATTCTGATATCAAGTCTAAGAGAATATTTCCACTCGAGAGCTGATACATCGTGTCTTCATCATGGTGTTTGCAGAGCTGATATAAACTATACACCTCTCAATCTGTCGTCGCCAGAAATGCCTGTTTCTACCCCACCTACAAAAGAGATGAATATGGCCATGTGGAAGCAAAAACCTCTTCACGGGAAATACCCCCATGAACTGGATCAGCCTTATATCGACAAACCTGCGTCGCACGCTTGGCTGACCTACTCCGGTCTTTTCCCAGAAACAGAAGGATTTGTTCTGGCCATCCAAGATCAAGTAATTGCTACACGGAACTACCTTAGATTTATCATGAAGGATCCAACAGTTGTCACAGACAACTGCTGCCGCTGTTCCAGAACTGCAGAGAGCATACAGCACGTCATCTCTGGTTGCCCACACTTGGCCAACACCGATTATAAGCACCGACATGATCAAGTAGCAAAAATCATTCACCTAAACCTTTCTGTAAAATGTTGATTTCTTCAGTCATCAACTGCATATTGGAAATATATACCACCACCCATTCTCGAAAACTCTTCATATAAACTACTATGGGACCGAGAAGTCATAACCGATGTCACGCTCAGCAACAATAGGCCAGATATTATTCTAATAGATAAATCAAAAAGATCCGCATCCCTTATAGAAATTGCTTGTCTAAATACCTCCAATCTGATAACAACAATAGCCACAAGGATATAAAAATACACAGAACTGGCAATAGAAATACAACGCCTGTGCAAACTAGAATCAGTCACCACAGTTCCAATAGCAGTATATTGTACCGGTGTTATTCCAAAATCTTGCACAGCTCTCTGGCCGCATTAAACCTGCATCATCACACATACGTAGAACTACAGAGAGCCACCCTCCTGAGCACCTGCCACATTGTGAGAAAGTTCCTAGGAACGACTTTTCCTCTGACTCACGCCAAACAGCATGAAGTTCCAGGCCGCAGTTCCAGTAATACTGAAGAACAGATTCCCAAAACGGGGACATAAGAAGTTGTCTGAAGTTGTTTGTATTTATTGTGTAAATGTATATGTTGTAAATATTTCTGTTGTAAGTATTTGTACATATATGTACCTGTAGTTTCATAATCAAGAGGGTGACTCCTTGCTTAGGCCGAGTCAGCCGATTACGTTACCGGCACAAGCCGAGCCTTCCTAAATTAATAATAATAATAATAATAATAATAATAATAATAATAATAATAATAATAATAACTCCGCCACTGCCGATCCCAAGCCCGGGGCCTCATCTTCCAAGTGATAAGGAAGGAGGAGGAGGAGTAACACCTTGTTAAACAACCAGGGTCCATCTGGCTCCGGATGGTAGGACCCTCTAGGGGCCCCTGCCTAGGGTTACAAGTGAAACCCGGTCAACGGTTTCAAAGGCGGAAGAGGAATCTCGTATTCTAAACGTTGGAGAGAGTGGAAGAACCTAGTAGAGTAAAACTCGAAGAAAAAAACAATTTTTCGGACTAACAATCCGATCTTGTCTTGGAATCTATTTCCTACTCTGTACTATGTACAATTTTAACTGCAGAATAGAAAGTCCGCCGAAAGAAAACACTGCCCCAGGTGGTAGCTCGGAAAAGGAGTCCACCATTGCATTATGCAATTAATCGGGGCATAGGATTCTGGGGAGTCCCAACATCTGCAATAAGGGTGAGTCGGATCATCCTTGGTATCCTTCCAGACTCAAGTTTAAGAAGAATTTTTTTCAGATACTTCGAATGTAAATTCCTTATTAAAAACTCGTATTCGGAAAGAACTTTTAGATTATTTTAGATAAACATGAAATACAAATTCTATCGCTACAAGAAACAAGATTTTTGGATGAAAATGTAACAGGAACTAAGAATCATAGAATTTTTAAGGTAAACCAGCAATCAACATTATGAAAGGAACGCCACTATTACAGTAGGTACTGCCTTTATGTTCATAAAAATGTAATGGAACTCAAATCTAGTTCAGAAAGAATATCCCATCTCACAATTAAATGCAAAAGTAAACAATATAACTTTGTCAATTGCCATGCACCAATAAATGAAGGTAACAAAAAAATTCCAATAAAGTAGAAGAATTAGTAATCGGGAGATAGTGGGTTCGAGCCCCACTGTCGGCAGCCCTGAAGATGGTTTTCCGTGGTTTCCCATTTTCACACCAGGAAAGTGCTGGGGATGTACCTTAATTAAGGCCACAGCTGCTTCCTTCTAATTCCTGGGCCTTTCCTATCCCATCGTCGCCATAAGACATATGTGTGTCGGTGCGACGTAAAGCAAATAGGAAAGAAAGGCTGAAGAATTCTGGGGACTTCTGGAAGGAGAAATATCCAAAGTCCAAAAATTAAATGTTGTGATACTGCTGGGGGTTTTTAATTCACAAATAGGGAGATAAAAAGCTTTTCGGAAGACGCTAGGGGAGTATCCAGCCCGCAAGACGAGCAAAAATGGAATGAGACTAATTAATCTCTGTAAACCCTTTCAGTTGAAATTGATGTTGACTTTCTTCAGAAAACTACCAAGAAGAAGTAAAACATATATCCAAATCCATTGTTGGGGTAATTCCAGTTGGATCATGTGGATATTTCTCAGAGAAACATTAAAGAAATTATGAATTTAAAAGTAGTATGAAAAAGATAATTTGACTCTGATCACTACCTCTCTAAAGTTAAACTCAAATTTCTTCGTCATAAAAATCGAAGAAGACAAAAAGAAATTGCTGAGATGTAACATAGACAGACTCAACATCACATAGGAGACAATACAAAATTTTCAAGAAGAAATTCAAGTAATTCAACATGGTAACTGGCAAGAATAATCCAAAGAAATCAAACGTGCAGCAAAGAACGTATTCGGGTCAGCAAACACTCAAATGAAAGTTTGGTGAAATGAAACTTGTGAAGAAACGCTAACAAAAATAATAAAACTATGGAAAAAATGGAAATGCTCTGGAAAGAAAGAGCACTTTGAGCAATTTAAGCAGCAAAGAAAGGAAACAGCAAGAATAATAACGAGTACTAAACGATCATTTGAAAAATTACAACTTGTTGATATACAGGATAACTTTTCAAAAAATAACTCACGGAATTTCTATCAAACTTTCAAAAACAACTTGAAGGGCTATCAAGCTCCAAGTATTTGCTTCAGAAGTAAAAATGGCAGAGTGGGTCTAACCAACACCGAGAACTGTGAAATACTAGCAAAACACTTCGATCAACTTCTGAACTGTGAAGAACCGAACCACAAGTTATAATTTCTACAGATTTAGGAAAACTTAGGAGCAGATTCACCACCTACTGTTGAAGAAATTGAGAAAGCAATTAAAACCCTAAGAAACAACAAAGCTAGTGGAGAATACTCCATTACAGCTGAACTTATTAAAAATGGTCTCAGCCAAAAATCATAGATGATCTTCAAATCATATTTAAAGAAATTTGGAAAACGGAGAAAATTCTGGAAGAATGGAAAGTGGCTCTAATACATCCTTTGCACAAGAAACGTAACAGGCAAGATGTCAGCAACTATAGAGGCATCCTACTAAAAGATCTACTACACAAACAGTTCCACGCACAAAACAGCAAGCATCCCTGATTTTAAAGATAAATCCAAACAAATCAACACAAAAACCTTACTTCCCACACCACATCTCAAAAGTGCAGCTCAATCACGCCTACCACGATCCTCACTAACAATACTCTGTTACAATTGCCTAAAGCTCAACCATCATGCTGCCAGATGTAAAAATATGACCCGCTGCAACAGGTGTCGTGGTCCTCATCACCACCTGTAATGCAAGGTGCCTCGGGATCGGGCAAGCTGCGCGAACTGCCGCGGCAATCAGGCAGCCTCGTTTCCTGGCTGCCCATATTTTAAGAAGGCAATTAAACAGAAACTCCGCAAAAACGTTTTTAATAAGTATTTTATTTTTATAGCAAATAAAAGGATATATAATGAATTACAGTGCTGCTTAAATTAGACATACTGTTACAGATAAACATCAAACACAAAAGCAAAAACAACAATTCTTCAGAGATGCACGACTATTAATATATCTCGGTTTTTTAATATCACACGTGATCCATCACTTTAAAATGAAGAACAGAAAGGCGATTCACTTTCGTCTCTGACCAATAAATACTATAAAATTACATCGTTAATTTAAATTATTAAATGGAGAAACAAATAAATGCGTACAGAAACAAAATAGTATTTACACAAGCTCTATCATCACAAGGTAAGAACGTAAACCCCTGTGAATTTCTCCTGCGCTCCAGAACCACTATAGACTCACAGTTTTTGTCTTGCTGTCTTGAGAAACTGTCTAAAACATTGTACCGAGCATCTCTCGTTGGTCTGCGCATTATGAAGAATGCCCATTACTAGCCATACTAGGGCAAACTTGTTGACCCTGTTGGGTATGTCCAAAGTTAACAAGATGCGATACATATCGTTAGGGTTATTGGAAGATGTTAACTGCTGCACCAGATTCAGTGTCCATCGCCAAACGTCCATCATACCATCACATCGTGTTAGTCTGTGGAGTTGAGTGTCAATAGTTGGAATCTCACATATTTTGCACATGGGTGACTGGACCAAGTTGTGGCGAAATTTTTTCTCCTCGCTTGGCATGGTATTTTGGAAGGCTATGCATGCTGAAATTTTCCAGTCTGTTGGGATCTCTTGAGTTGTGAACTGCTTCCAGATATTTTTCCAATTTCTGTTGGGGAATTCCTCCATGATCTGTGGTGTAACAATATTACGGTTTAAAAGACGAATGTATATGATTTTCGTGGGTGGAATGCACTCTTGGTTCATATAAGGATAGAAGGATTCAGTAGTACTCGTTTAAAGCTTTAAGTCCGAGGTGATGTACAATAGCACTTATCATTTATATCTCCGAGTCCGTTCTTTGTCATTAGAATTGATCTCAGAAGCAGAAACTGACATTTAGCGGAGACGGCAATGAGGACCAGGCCTCTGTGCTGATTTCTTGATATGCGATAGATATATCCTAGCCATAGATAATAACTCATTCCAAGTTCCACTTTTTGCGCCTGCTTCTCTGAAATGGGAAGGACCTGAGCGGCGTACCATATCTTAGACAGAGCATATGAGGTAATATACCATACTATCTGTATTAGATTAAGATTACTGCTGACATGCGTCGTCATTGTGTTCCGGACAGTGTTGATGACTGCAATCCAATGCTTTTCGACTGTCTTGTAAATTTCAAACCGAGAATTTTTATTTCTTCTTTGATAGGGATTCCAGCAACTGTTATATGGTTTGGCCAGGTACCGAGTGGTAACAACACACATTTCTGATAATTCACTTTCGCGTTGGCGGCTCTTTCGGACACAGATATTATTCCAATCAGCTGATCCGCTTGGGCTCGGTTCCGTAATAAATGTGTTACGTCGCCAGCATACGCTCGGACGGTAAACATCTTGTGCGGATTTGGTACATCCTTTAGGAGGTGATGGACAGCTCGATGAAGGGTTCTACACTTAAGGCGAAGAGGATCATAGCTAGAGGACATCATTGTCGCACTGACTTTCGTATTGGAATAGGCTTGGAGAGATTATCATTGAGGAGTATTCTGGATTGAGAATGAGTATATGTTGACTGTGGAATACCAAACTTATCGAGAATCGTGAACAAATAACCATGGTGAACTCTATCAGAAGCCTTTTCTAAGTCAAGATTAAGTATTGCTGCGTCATTGTTGGGGTAGTGTTCACATAATAATACAGCATCTCTAATTGCTTGGAGATTAAAAGTGATTTTCTTGTTCGGAATGGCACACGTCTGTCCTAGCTGAATGATGGTTTCCGGAAATGGCCTTATCCTGTTGGCGAGAAATTTCATAAATAATTTGTAGTCTGCATTTAGTAAGGTGATAGGGCGAGAGTCTGATAAATTTTTGGGCATTGACACTTTTGATATAAGAATGATCATGCCTTCGCTGAATCCAGTTGATTCTTCGGAGTTGTTTAATAAAATGTTCATTAACTCTATGAACGTGTCTTTAATGACAGAGCAGTACTTTTTAGAAGGTGTAGCTGAGGCCGTCTGGGCCAGGAGCTGATTAATCACTTGCAGTACGCAGGGCCTTTATAACTTCCTCTTCGGTGATCGCACGGGTCAGCTGCTGTTTCCCTTCCTCAGGCAAACGTTGATCTAAGTAGGATAGTATTTTGTTTTGGTCGGGTATAGATACCTCACCTTCTCTGGAAGTATTTTTCGGCTTCAGTAATGCAGTCTCTTGGAGTGGTAAGAATCCTATTTTTGTCTGTAATTAACGAGTGAATGTATTTATTTTTCGCGTTATTCTTTTCAGAGGCAAGTTGCTACGATTGTGCGTTCTCTTCGTGTATGACTGATGTTGCACGGGAGCGAATGATTGCTCCTCGTAGAGTAGTTTCCTGAATTTAGTTGATTCGACGTTTTGCTGCGGTCAAATGATTGGATACGTCATTTCCGGGTTGCTGACGGGTGACAAGATCGTGAAGAATCACGTAATAAGAATGCAACGTACGGCGTCTGTTGATGGCCTGTTCTACTTCCTTTAATTTAAAAAAGCTCCGAATAGCTGCCTTAAACATGTATATCCAAGATTTGATCGAATGTTGTCCACCTCTTCGCAGTCTACTTTCTAGATCATTCCACACGAGTGAAAATTCATTTTGTATATCGTTGTCAGACAGTAAGGAGCTGTTTAGTTTCCAGTAACCCCTTCCTATCTGTGCCGCCGGTCTACGCCCCGCAGTCTTCATCACTACTGCATGATGATCGCTGAATGGCGCAAAATTAACAGTTACTGCTCGGATATTATTCTCTGATTCTTTACTTACACAAAATCGGTCGATATGTAAAGCAGCCGTACCTCGGAAGAAAGTATATTCGACTCTGTTACCATAAATAACTTCCCAAACATCACAAATAAGTTCTCGATACACTCGCCACCGGGTGAGTTGACCGTGCAGTTAGGGCCGCGCAGCTGTGAGCTTGCAACCGGGAGATAGTGGGTTCGAACCCCACTGTCGGCAGCCCTGAAGATCGTTTTCCGTGGTTTCCCATTTTCACACCAGGAAAATGCTGCTGCTGTACCTTAATCAAGGCCACGGCCGCTTCCTTCCCACTCCTAGCCCTTTCCTATCCCATCGTCGCCAAAAGACCTATCTGTGTCGGTGCGACGTAAAGCAAATTGCAAAATATATATATATATATATATATATATATATATATATATATACAGTATATATATACTCGCCCTAATGCCAGGAGGGGGGGGATGGAATTTACCTGTCTGATCTTTTGCATTTAATACACAGTTGAAATAACCTCCGAGAATAATGTTATCATAATTGTGACGCAGAGAATAAAGCAATTCATTCTGATTGAAATCTTCTCGTTCTTGGCGTCTGTGTGTTCCTGAGTGTAGATATATATTAATCATCATTAATTATCATCATCTTAGGTAAGTATGGATGAGATTCTTCAACTCGGGTGACATTCACTGAGTTTGATAGTTATCCCTGCTCTATAGACTATGACAGTTCCTCTTAAATTTTCTCATGCATTGATTATATAACTGTATTGAGATCCAAGGAAAGCTAAGTTCGTGACGTTAACCTCTTGCAAGAAAACTACGTCTAAGTCGTAATCTTTAATACATTCTTTTAGCAAGACCTGCTTGCTCTTACTTCGTAGGCAGTTCACATTCAGAGTACCGTAGCAGCTAACTCCTGGCGTCACAGCTAAGGTTACCAAGAAAGTACATTAGCAGCTTCCATACTCGTTTGACGTTATCCAACAGCACGTAAATATACTTCATATTATGTTTGCGGAAGACATGTACTTAATTTTTTTACTTTCTTCCTATTATTCCCCTCAACCGGTTTTTTAAATCTTGGATCTCTGTGACTTTGGTGGTGTTTTGAATTGGTGGTTTCCATTTACATTAAACTACCTTCGTCACCGCTTTCTTTATATGTGTACCTTGAAGAATGCGCCTGCAATGACTGTGTGATGGTGTCATTTCTTAAGCCAGTCATGTCACTGTTAGGTGTCGGGAACTGTTCGCTGACAGGTTCATAAAGTTGTATCTGTTTCTGTGAGGGTGGCTCTTATAGTACCGGTACACCTTTCAATTGGGTATTATTCTGGTAGGTCGATGAGCTTAGCGACTGTTAAACTGGGGAATTTCTATCGCAAACAGGTTCTGTTGTCTCCTCAAGGTGGTTGTGTGCTGGCTTGTCTACTTGTGTCTCTTCCTCTTCTGTGGTCATTTCTGTCTATTGTGCGGACGGTGTGTTTACATGTAATTCTGGTGTATCAGCTGATCGTGTATCCACCTCTGTAAAATCTGGGGTGAGTTGTGTTGTTGTGAGAGGTATACGTTGCGTCGGTAACTTCCCCGAGGCTGAAGTCAAGGTCGCCCAGGTTGGCTTGTCGGGTGCAGCAGGAGTTTGTACTGGTAACGTCGCGTTGGGCAATCACTACGATAATGGCCTATCTTACTGCAGCTAGCACAGGTTAGTGGTTGGTTATCATAACTTACTAAAGCCTTATTTCCTGCTATGTCTACGTAGGAAGGGATATGTTTTTAAGCATGATGCGTACTGCACGTATACCATTGTGCACCTTATATCGAAAATAGGAAATCCACGTTTCATCACTTACTGAAAGTATAGTCCCGTAAAACATGTGAAATGTGTCCATGAGATGTTTCGGTGGGTAGATTAAAAACTCTCACAATTTTAATCCCAAGGCCGGCCGAATCAACAGTTATTTTGCGACGATACCCGTTGCTATGAACAAAATATTGCTCACCTGCATAATTCTTGGGAGGATGATCAACTGTCTCTTGCCTCCTCCACTTGTTGAGAAATTCCGTTGAGCTGTAATGTTTCGATGTCGGCTTCATCCAATTTCAAATTTTCAAAAATCCACTCGTGGATTTCGTAGGGGGCTGGTCTTGGAATATCTCGTTCAGTGAATGTGATGACGATTGTATTTTTCCTTTCAACTATCATCGTTCCGTAATGTCCTTAGTTACCTAAGCGTATAATACGCAAGACACTTAAACCAAACAGGCTTTCCCCACTTTTCTGTACGGCTCCACACTTGTACACACTTGCTCGAGATAGGTGTTGCTCGTGATAAGGCTAAAGCGAACTGAACGCACACCTGCAGCAACTCGCAAGGACAAACACCCAACCTACCCCACATCCCTCACCGCCCTCACCGCCCCCATCAATGCACCTAAAAATAACTTTCTTCTACTCATCCTGAGCCTCATCCAAAACCAATTCCAATCAAATCCAGGGCTCCCTCGGTGGATCGAGTAGCCTAGACCCTGGAAAACCTAATCAGTAACCCCCTCCCCCACCCTAAAAATATCAAGCATACCAAGACCAAACCAAGATATTTCTCACTTCTTTAAAAGTTACTACACAGCCTGAAAATACACTTAAACACCAACAAACCGGATGAAGCACTGGTTCTCGGGCACGAGGTGCGTGCACCGTAAATTAAACGCTGCTTATTCAAAATGCAGCTTTTCCAAATTTAACATCCGCATACTCACATAAACGAGATATATGTCAGTCAATACAAAATACCATCGGTACAGTCCCGTTGCAATATCTAAGCAACAATGGGCATGGTCACTACCTGGATGGGCGACCACCCAGGTCTACCGATACCGATACACACTGTCAATTACTGTGTCATCCAACACAATAGTATAGCCGGTTCCCTGGTCACATACACACACACATTGTACACAAACACACTAACACTTAAAACACAAATAGATTAAACGAAAACGAATAATAATTATACTGATTAAAATCCAACTGTACTGATTAAAATGCAACTGTACTGATTAAAATCCACAACTTATACACTCACTACAGACCGACAGAGGAGCGCAATTAAGTGCACTGGTATCGGTAACTCACACACCACCTATCTCTGGTGATCGTTGGCACATATGGAAAACCAAGCGGGCATAACGACCTTTGCGGGAAGTGTGGTACAGAACACTGCGTTTGTTTCGAAGCTCTGTATGCAAACGGGAGGAATATTAAAAAGACACAGCATTTTAGGCACAATGGGGAATATTCAGTGACACCAAACTGAACCACATTTCCTTGAAGGTCGTCTGACAGGAGCACGCTACCTGTACCGGGTGAGTAAGCCGCGCCTGACATTTCTGCTTTTGGGCATCCCAACGAACGTCGACTTCAATGAATATCATATAGACCGACATACGAAAGTATATGCATGTTTACATATTGCAGACCTTCATTTACAGATTAACTACTGTTAAATGGTACGTTATATCCACAAACGGATTACACCATAAGACGCCCCTTTTAGCCGCCTAATGGTTGACCTTATGACATTTTCTCGTATCTCCAATGTTTATGGGTTAGATTGCGTTAGAAACCTTGAATAGGGAGAAATTCAAGTAAGGTTTCCACACACTGCATTGCATTTCGGATATTTACGTGGCAGCTAGATATATTGAAACTGGCTCACATATGGCTACTGGGAGGGCCAATGTTCGTGCCGAATTTGATGATTCTACAGTATCTTGACTATAAGTGTGTCAAACTATGAAGTATACGTATAAAAAGTACAAAATTGACGTAAATCGAGAAATACAGCCACATCTAACGTATAAGGGAGAGAGATACGACAAAAAGTCATAGGATCGAAGTTGTAGATCACTCCAAATTGAACTGAGATTGTGCCATCCGTTTTGTGAAATGATTTACCGTTTAGCCACGAAATACATCGAAACGAACGTCTACACCGTCATTAAAATTGCCTACATATTTCGATATTTTCCGGGAATAAGAAGTGAAAATTAAATCATCTTCGAACTTTCCGTCGGTTATAGGCTAAAACCTGTAATTTTTGCCAAATTTCAATATTCTAGCTCGTCTGGCAGATTGTGCCGCCATCTTGATTTGGGGTAGAGGGGTAAACATGAGGACTTTCAGGAAACGAAAGCTAAAATATATGCAGATGGTAATTATTACACCTGAAACGGATAACTGTACGAGAATTTCCCCAAAATAGTCAATGTACAGACACACGGTCGTTACGATTTTATTTATAGAGATAGGTAGGTAAGGGTTATTCTGCCCGAAGGCAGGTCCGAACCTCCGCAGAGGTGTTCCTGAGCCGGAGTTTACGTGCGGTAGGGTGGCCAGTTCCTTTCCGCTGCTCCATTCCTTTACCCCCCACCAACAGTGCGTGGCAACCCATCCAACTCCTTACCACGCCCAATGTTGCTTAACTTCTGAGATCTCACGGGATCCGGTGTTTCAACACGGCTACGGCCGTTGGCAATAGAGATAAGTATCATAATAAAAGTACTTCAATCCCTACATCACTTCTTTTCAAACCCCACTTAAGTGAATTTTCCAAAAAAAATATATACATGTTTCTTTATTTTTAATGACGATTCCAAATACCAATTTTCACGTCTATAGCATCTCCAGTTTTTGAGATATCAGTATCCCAATAAAAATAATTCAACCCCTTTCACAATCCTTAAGTGTATTTTCCGGAAACAAAAAATACGTGTTTCTTTATTTTTAAAAGTGATGAATAATACCAATTTTCACGTCTGTAATCTGTTAAGTATTTGAGATACCGGTATATTCTTCTCAATTATTAGCAGAAAACCCTGAGTGTTTTCGAAACCTCTTTACAGGAACACATACTGTAGGTCCTGCTCCTCCGATCATGCTACGAGATACTACAATGCTCCTCAAGTGGCGTGCTCAAATGTGCATAATTTCACGTCTATAGCATCTCCAGCTTTTGAGATATCAGTATCCCAATAAAAATAATTCAACCCCTTTCACAATCCTTTCACACTTTCATTCCATTAGTGAACTGATGCTCGAGTACCTTTATGCCATTATACCGTCACCTAATTCTGGTTAACCTACGGCCCTTTCCAGTCAATGTGAAAGTTTATTTTGGAAAATATTCCTTCGAAATTGTGAGAGATAAGCACTAATGCAGAAACGGTGTTGTTGTTGTTGCTAGTTGCTTTACGTCGCACCGACACAGATAGGTCTTATGGCGACGATGGGACAGGGAAGGGCTGGGAGTGGGAAGGAAGCGGCCGTGGCCTTAATTAAGTTACAGTCGCAGCATTTGCCTGGTGTGAAAATGGGAAACCACGGAAAACCATTTTCAGGGCTGCCGACAGTGGGGTTCGAACCTACTATCTCCCGAATACGGGATACTGGCCGCACTTAGGCGACTGCAGCTATCGATATCGGCAATGCAGAAACGAAACAAACCCATCTGACTTATGTTAGAGTTAATATAAGAACTTAGTCTTTTCATGCTGTATATTTTTTTGGCTAGTGGCTTTACGTCGCACCGACACAGATAGGTCTTATGACGACGGTGAGATAGGATAGGCCTAGGAGTTGGAAGGAAGCGGCCGTGGCCTTAATTAAGGTACAGTCCCAGAATTTGCCTGGTGTGAAAATGGGAAACCACGGAAAAACATCTTCAAGGCTGCCGACAGTGGGGTTCGAACCCACTATCTCCCGGATGCAAGCTCACAGCCGCGTGCCCCTAACTGCACAGCCAACTCGCCCGGTTTTCATTCTCTAATCGCGTTATAAGTTTCCAAATGGATTTTAGGTGAGTGTTCGATTTGGGACTCAAAGTACACAGCATGTTTGCGATCCCCAGTCGGAAGATAGACTTGTCGACTTAGGGTCACTGGGTACAGATTAAGCTGGAAGGGCGGTAATTAAAAAAATCTGCGGTCACAGATGACTGATACACGGAAGACGCACGATGTTATTGTCGCCACACTAATGCACCTCGTCAACATATTTGTGTTCTCCATTTCTTCTAAACGCCTGAATGTCGGAGACTAAGGAAGACTGACCTACGCCATAGCGATTCCTTCAAAATGTTCTGTTGAATGAGAATGCTGAGAACCCCGTGGACTGCCAGGAGAGCTAATGTCAATATTAAATCAGCTGAAGGTCAAAGTTGGACTGAGATCCACAGCAAAATTGTCAGATTCTTTGGTCACATCGTCAGAAGATGGGATTGAGGTTTAGAGAGGCTGCGGGAGAGATCCAACACGATATGTGGATCTCATTAAACAAACAACCGACGCACCTCAGTACCAGTGCGTGAGAATGACTGAAGATGGAAAATTGGTGGAACAAAATAACGGCTGCTGTTACAATTTAGTCCATAATTTTGCGATATCCGACTGGAATCATCAGCGAAGATTTTTAAGAATAAGAGCAACAACAAGAAGAAAGAAGCACTCGTTAGATATAAATAAAACATAAAATGAATGACGCGGGTAATTTAGATAACTGAAAATAAACTGAAAATGAAGACATAAGAGGTTGTGAGAGATAAAAGAATTTGCTAAAAATTGTAGCCGCCTGGAAGGAAAAGATAATAACGGATACACACTGCAATCATACGTTAAAGAGAGAAAGAGGAGGCGTTACATGTTTCTATTTTCAAGCAACCATCGTAAAAACGACAGGAATGCATTTTAATATCTATATAAATAAAGTTATATTTTTCCGTACACTTCAGATTTTAGCCTTTTATTTCGTCTTTGTCTCGAATTACGGGCACAAAAGTAGAAAGTGGGTTCAGTTCAGTTTTGTCTACCTGTCTGTCTCTCTGTCTGGATATTTGTGTGGATATCACGGGGAAACGAACTGGCATAATTTGTTGAAACACTGCATTTGAATTGAGAGATATGCGGAGAGTGCACTAGGCTGTATGTTAGTTTATTAACTGTGGCGTAGCAATATTAAGGTAACGAAAACTGGAATCTGCAAATATTTCCGGTAGTATTAGATGTAGCGAAAAACCGTGTGCAGTAGAAAAGTTGTATAAAATGTAATTTCTGATCGTTTTCGTCTTGGACACTTTTACCTTGCAAATAATGAAGGAATAATAGCGATTATTAATTTTTTAACAAATATCCAAACATATCCAGAAATAGTATTTCTAACTAAAAAGTGTACATAATGAGTATAGAAAATCGTTTTCCAATCTTTTACGTCTGATACATTTTTATATTAGGAGCTATATTAACTGAAATATTCGCAAATTTAGGTTTTTATTGCTAAGTAACCATCAACAGGCATATTTTGAGTTGCTGGGCTGAGTGGCTCAGACGGTAGAGGCACTGGCCTTCTAACCCCAACTTGGTAATTTTGATCCTGGCTCAGACCGATGGTTGAAGGTGCTCAAATATGTCAGCCTCGGTTCGGTAGATTCACTGGCGTGTAAAAGAACTCCTGCGGGACTAAAGTCCAGCACCTTGGCGTCTCTGAAAACCATAAAAGTAGTTAGTGGGTTGTAAAGCAAATAACATCACCATATTTTCAGTTACCATAAAAGTGGGTGTAGAACTTGAGCGTTTCATTATCACTGTGCTAGAAGAAAACAAATTGTGATGGCGTACGATGTCTTACGAGCACTAACTGGCTGATTTGTTAGCCGAGGTGTGCTCTGTCTCTTCTGATACCACTCCTTTTCGCTAGGTTTCATTACTGTTGCAATTGTACAAAAACTACTTGTTTAAAACAGAAATCTACAGTTCGGTAATCCCTTGGCCGTAATAACTGAGCTAAGGAATTCGCGGACTAGCTGAACACTACAACATAAACAATACACTGTGTACAGATCTTCCTCTTGTACATTTGGTTCACGCTTGCGACGGTTAGTAAATTGAGGAGAACCGTTATTTCACCCAGTAGTGCGGATTGAGAGAGTCGAGCTTTGCATTCGGGAGGCAAATGAGCAAGCCTCACCGTCGGCTGTCCTGAGAATGGATTTTTGTGGTTTCCCATTTTCATTCTTCAGGCAAATCCAGGACAGTTCTTTATTCAGGCCACAGCTGATACTTTCTCATCCTTCGTCGCATCGAAAATCACCGTCACACATCTCCTAGCCAGAGAGAGGGCGTTACCCTATAAAAGCCGTAATTTCACTGTCTCTTGCACTCTGCGTCCTCCTGACTGCTGAAGATTATGAGCAATGATATCCCTATTGCAGCAGTTGCGTATTTCGGAGATCAATGTTATCTGGGTACCTATAAAATATGGGTGGCCGAAAACTACAAAATATGGAGCAAGAATATTGCCCAGTATATGCCATAAAATGAAGATTATGAATTATGAGTAGAATGTTTCAAGTACAATAATAAAAAACACTTATTGAAGATTATTTCAATTTTCAATATTTATGTGACGATGAATAGAACACGGCTGAAGGAGAGCGGAGCGACGGAAGTTTGAACCTATCATTTTCACGATGGGTCCATTATGTCAATATAGCTACTTGTGCATTGCAGAAATTCTATACTGGTATACATCTTCAGCTAAACAGTCGAATAGCAGTCATTTGGTCGTAAGTGACCTTAAACGACAGGTATTAATGAAGGATTTTAAGTGAAATCCAAAAAAGGATCGTGCATCATTGTGCTTGTGAAAAATGCTACCATCTATAAGTTACTCTCGTAGAACTCTCCGAATCAGAGGACTTGAGACTCAACAAAGACATAGTCTAACAATGTGTGTATTGTGTTACTGACATTTTTCCAGAAGTATTTGCTACCTCACTCTGCACTGCACTACACCTAAACATTAAACCACACTTTAAAAGATTACTTTGAAAAATTAAACCCTTAAAAATATACTGTTTAGAACTAGTTGGTGTTAGTTTCTCAGACTCAAACAACGCACATGCATGCAAACTGATCAGTTACGGCAGACCTGCTTACGATCAAATGTTTTGCGGCTAGGACTCGCAAATAGCGCCATCATCTTCTGTAGTTTCATTGTTACTGTAACCAATTTCATAATGAGTAGATATGGGCTTAAATAAGCAACACATGATCATTATTAATATTTAACAATTATTTTTCATGCTCATTATTTGTACTCAGTACCATGTTCATATGAAGGTAATTTGTACATTTTCTGGCTTGACGAGGTATGTATTTCAACAGCAATCACTTTTCGGCGAAGGGGGGATGCAAAGTTTAAATTTACATCGTATCTAGCACCTTCATTTCATTTTGAGTCAGACATAAAAATAATATTCATTTGCTAAATATACGATTTGAATACCGAATAATCGATTATTATTATTATTTCCAACAGTATCAGGGATACATCATTTTGATCTCTTTCAAATGCAATATATTCTAATACTAGCCATTTTACCTTTGCAACTATCGTCAGAGTAAAAGGCACTGCGATGTATTTAATTAACACAAATACGGTAATCAATTATTCCTAATAATATATGGTGTAAATTCAAATCACCTTGATCTTCAAATAGTTAAAAGATTCATCTTCGTTTTCAGAGCGATTCTCATGTACAAGGAACCTCGATTTTAAACCTAAGTATCCACCATCGTTTCACATCATATTTCGATACATGCATAAACCGAGTTACTAATTACCCTTCTCCAGAACTCATTACATCAAGATAACCTTTGGGGGATGATATTCCTTTACACTAAATGAAGTGCTACATGCTAGTGGCTTTATGTCGCACCGACACAGATAAGTCTTATGGCCGTGTCGTCTCAAAACTCACGAGTCTCAAAACTCACGAGTCCCAAAACTCACGAATTCCAGGAAGAGGATTAGTAAGAACAGGTTTCTCTACCTGGGCCAGTTTCAAAACTCACGAGCAAGGCGAGTTCTTGTTTGAATGGATAAATGTCCACCTTATTAGTGATGGGATAATGGAATACTTTTAATAATCGAAAAACTTCCATCCAATTATTTAAATAATCGAGCGAATAATCAATTTAAATAATCGAATGAGTTTCAAATATCATTCAGTTATTCCGCGCAGAATAAACGGATGCATCGTGAATAATATTTTTTGGTTAAAGTGTGTTGGGTAGATGATCTATTGAAATAAGCGAATAGATGAACTCTTACGAAAAATAGAAATACGCTTTTTTTTTTCAAGTGAATCTCCAAGTATTGAAACTAAATGAGTGAATTAACTGTCTTGATCTTAAATATCTCTAAATGAAATTCCTTATTCAAGTAATTGCCGTCTTCTGGCCGCATAATGGAACTAAGTCGCAGTATTATCAACTGGCCGTTTCTTTTAACTTGCAGCGGGCAATACTGTATACCTACTTTAATTTTGTGTCGTCCGGCTGCATGCATAAATGGTTAGCATGCTGGCCTTTGGTCCATGGGGTCAAGGGGTTCCCGGGTTCGGTTTCTGGTCGGGTCATTTTAACTTTCATTAGTCAATTCCTATGGCTCGGGGACTGGGTGTTCGTGTCGCCTTCAGCGTTAGACTTTATTTTAGGTAGGGCCTCATCCTCACAGACGTGCAGGTCGCCTGTACGGCGTCAACTCTAAAGACCTGCACCAGACCTCCCGGTGAAAGGTAAAAATAATATCAGCTTTAAGACAACAGCAAAATATTTTAATAATAATAATAATAATAATAATAATAATAATAATAATAATAATAATAATAATAATAATAATAATACACATCGGTCTCTTTAATTCATCAGCCATTATTCTTCCCCTGTGGGTCGGAATGGCAGAATAACTTCCACAGTATCCCCTGCCTGTCGTAGGGGAAGCGTGTGTCACCGCGCACCCAGCCCTCCTGCGGTCATCGCAAGCATCTGCTGTCCGGAGTCGTGAATTTTGAGACTCATTAGAATGTTTACTTTAGCAACCAGTTTGTAGTCGTGAGTTTTGATACTATTTGTAACTAATTTTAGCCCGTGAGTTTTGAAACTCGTGAGTTTTGAGACATAACCCTTATGGCGACGATGGGGGAGGAAAGGCCTACGAGTTGGATGGAAGCGGCCATGGCCTTAATTAAGGTACAGCCTGGTGTGAAAATGGGAAACCAAGCAGAACCATCTTCAGGGCTGCCGACAGAGGGATTCGAACCCGCTATCTCCCGGATTCAAGCTCACAGCCACGCGCCCCTAACCACACGGCCAACTCGCCCGGTAGTACGTATATGGGCCGATGACCTGGATGTTAGGCCCTTTAAACAACAAGCATAATCATCAAGAATTGCGTATTAATTCAAAAGTTAGTATTTATACCTGAATGTATCGTAGTTTCTTTGACAATTTCAAATAGCACATGAGCTGTCAAGTTGTCTGACGGATGAGTCAGTTCTGACACAAGGACAAGTTGAAATAGGTGACGGGCAGCGCAGCAGGTGACAGATAAAAGGTTTGCTCGTCATAGGACCTTAACTTAGTCCACAAAGTTTTGTTAAGTTCACGACTGTGCAGCAAGAGTGAAACTTTCAACATGCGTGGAGAATCGACCACTGGCACATTCGCTTTATCGGTGAGTGTATTTTCATCTCTATATTCTCAGCATTTTCGGTTTATTCAGGTCATACCTGTGTGACAACAACTCGAATAATAATCCATCATAATACTTTCTTTACTTCTCTTTGTTTATTCTTTCCAACAGAGATAATGGAACGTGGGGTGTATGAAATTTTAAAGTGAAGTAGTTTGACATATTATACTCAAAATCTAATTTTGTTTTAACCCTAGGCATTTAATGATTGATCAGTGTAACCAAAGCATTTTAGGTCCACCTACCTCCAATAATCTTAAGAATTCGTAAATGAAATCAGGATGACGGCATTAATGCATACTCTCTTTTACATTACACATTTTTTAAAGTTCCAGCATTAAATTTGACTTTGTCTTCTCAATCATTTCAGACGAGGGGCTTACAACTACGTGTCATCACCATAATGTTTTAGCTCACCATTTTAGTTCCAGGATTTAGATTCCAGGCAGAATAAGATAATATTCTTCTTGACCTTTTGCCCAATTCTCGGGGTCAGCACATTGTGTAAATTTGGCCCTGTTTTACGGCCGGATGCCCTTCCCGCTGACAACCCTATATATTTACTCTTGTGTGTTTCTGTGGTGGTTGGTAGAGCGGTGCGTTGTATAGATGAAGATATGTATTAAGACGAACACAAATACCGAGTCCCCGAGCCAGAGGAATTAATCCTATGCATTTAAAATCACCGACGCAGTGGCAATCAAACCCGGACCTCTCACTGACCCACACGTAAAAATTGCAATAAGTTTCCAGAAAAGAACTTTTACGGTGAATGATCATTACCAAAAGCTGGCGTGTTACGTGATAGTATTAATAAATAGGTGAATCAGTTCCTTAGTAAGGACTAAAATGCATTCACTGAAATGAAAACCTACAACCTGTTATCCAGTCATTGACCGGGTAGGGATGTAATGAACGAATGAATGAATGAAGCATATATAGGCTATTAGTACGATGGGGTCGCCACTCCCAAACTGATTTAGTAATGACATACATGCGATGAAATGAGAATGGAGAGTGTTGCTGGAATGAAAGATGGCAGGGAAAACCTCAGTACCCGGAGTAAAAGCTCTCCCGCCTCCGCTTTGTGCAGCACAAATCTCACATGGAATAACCGGGATTTGAACCGCGGTATCCAACGGTGAGAGGCCGACGCGCTGCCGTCTGAGCCACTCAGTCTCTCGCATTCACTGATATATGATCACAAATTATTTCTTTCCTATAAATAAATTGAATATTTTTATTACGGTAAGTGTCGATAAGCGTATTCTCTTTAGAACCCAGACCAGACCCTTTTTGAACACATAATGGTGTATATAACTGCCCGCCTGGTGGCCATGATCGTTAAGGCGCTGAAGTCTAAAAACGGTCTAACACCGAGGTTAGCTGGTTCGAGTCCCGTTGGTCGAAAAAATTTTCACCATCAGAATGTTGGCCGGCAGGGTAGGGGAGGTGGTGGTATACAATTTCTAATCACTAGATTGCGTGCCAAAAGCCTGGATTAAATTCCAAACCTCTCCGCAGTGCTCATATGGAGTGAGGGCATATGACGCTGTTGATGGTGATTCGTCCGTCGGATGGGGACGTTAAGCCTTGAGCAGACCCCTTGGTGCTATTCGACAGGAGTAGGCTATGTGCCGGCACCGGGTTTCACCCGCTCCCTACTATCATATATCACGTCATTCATTTCATCTCTCATTAACTCCTCTGATGAGGTTGACGTCAGGAAGGGCATCCGGTCATAAAAAAACCGCCACGACAAATTCATCTCACCTCATACCCGACCCCGTAGGGAAACGGGACAAGGGTTGGACAAACAATGGTGTATATAACTCAGGTTGAGCATTAAAATGGTTATTCATTTCATGGGGCCATTGTTAACAAAGTGGCACATAAGAGTACCCAATACTCAACTTTGAATTAAAATATTTGTGGGTGTTCTATTGAATCATTTGCGTAATGAATGCAGCCGTTAAGGAAGAAAGTAAGAATACAAACATATTTGAAGTTCATAATAACCAAAAAACATAAAACTGTGAACACAAGCAGGGGCATATTTTGTCTGCCTGTTAATGTTACTGAATATTTCCTTCCAGCATCGTTTTGCTTTGGTGTGAATTGCCATTGCTTAAGATTTCATGAAAGGAGTTCACAGATGTATTCCTATAGTCACATTTCGTATAAAATAGGCATGTACTAAACAAATAATTAAGTAGAGCTCGTCTTTTCTGTACCAATGAAGCGAGAGGTTGTGGTTGTTACGTACCTTATACCATTTAATGAGTGCTGATTTTTATAGTTCCGGGCAATAACGATATTAAGTTTCAGTCAAGACTGTTGATGCTTTGCTGTATACTATATTTTTGGTATGCCCCTCGCCTACTGCCAACCAAAGGAATCACCCCAATGAATCACAAGATAATATTAATTTGCTAAATGTACGATTTGAATACCGAATAATCGACTATTATTGTTATTTCCAACAGTATCAGGGATGTATGTTTTTTGTCTCTTCTAAATGCAATATATACTAATACCAGCCATTTATCATGGCAACTAGCGCCAGAGTAAAAGACACGAATACGGTAAGAAATTTCTAAAATCAAATCCTTAGAATAAAAGCCATCCAAAAAAGGTATACCACGTAATGCAAGATTAGAAATGTTAAAACACACAGCCGTCAATGGTATTTGATTACAAATATTCCCCCATAAACCGAATGTTATATATATATACCTCCTCCATACCTCGAATATTTCCCTCAATAATTTCTCAGGGTTTGATATTAAAAATTAATTTTGATTTTCAGAAAACTGTTCAGATCTTGAAAATTAGAGTCCATCGCTTTGTAGAAAGTGTATTCCTTAGAGTGAAATATGTTCACGCTTGCGTATTTTGGCTGTTTTTCTTTTGATCCCTGCAGCTCAGGCTCCTCCGGGAGTCTTCAAAAATGTTCTATTTTTCTAGGGATTTTCTGGGTGTCAAGTTCTCTGGAGCCAACATTTAAGGCTGTGTAGTAGATTCTCGTTAATTCGTGTCTATTTTTCGTTTTGATAATCACGGTATCATCATACATCACTACAATCGATATCTAATTAGTACAGTATGGTTAAATACCAAAGTTAACCGACTCTATCTTATAGTGTGTATGTAAACGATACAACGAATGTAAATAAGAGCTCAAATCGGGATATAAGAGTATTGATCAAATATGGAAAGTAAAGTGGCACTTCCTTGTCTTCTACAGCAAGGGAACCCAAAACTGAGGTTGAATTAAACAGTGCGATTCGGTCGATTTGAGCGTTGCTCTTCGTCTCTATTTTGATGTGTATATTATAACTTGGCAGTGGGACTTTTACTGTATACTTTAAATAAGAATTGTAAAATACTTTGTGCTTAGTAACTTTCTTCCACTTTATGGTATAAAAGTGTGCGCTAAATATTGATTAGACAACGGAGCTGAGGTATACGAAGAGAGAAATAAGCAACAATCTTCGCTCTTTTGACAAACACTTTGAATTCGAATAAAGTCTACCATATTCTCAACAAAGAATCTTCTATTGGTTCATAATTCCCCGACTTTTCTCGAATATGTAAAAATAAATACTCTTAAAGCTAGAGTTTGTATATTACATACTTGAAGTAAGTGAAAAGGTTGTTGCTACACAACTGGCGGTCATTGAATTATATTTTATAAATCACTAGCAAATGTACCCGTGCTTCGCTACGGTACTCTACATTGGTTTTTTTTTGCTAGGGGCTTTACGTCGTACCGACACAGATAGGTCTTATGGCGACGACTCTACATTGTATACGGATATCGAAGTAAATTACTGCACATGAAGTGAATAGGATTTTAAAATTGGGTGCGTCTTAGCTTTATCCGAGAAACAGCATTGTGAAATCCACAGACGTTGTTTCCAATGAAAGTGTGACTTGCGGAATTGCGATGATACCGGCAAGTCCACTTGTCTACTGCAATTCACAAAGAAGTTGATAATTTTTATTTAACGCCAGGCCCCATTGCCTAGTGCGCAGCCAAAATCGATTTGGGGAGGTTTCATTACAATGGCAGACCCCATTTCCTACTTTCAGGTAGATTACAGTTGAGGAACTTTTATTATATTTGCACGGACCTTCATTACTGCCAGTCAAAAGTGAGTTGCGTTCTTATCATTATAATGGCAGACGCATTTTCTAATGGCAGTCAGCTTACTGCCAGTCACACCGAGTTGGTGAGTTTCTATTATAATAGCAGGCCACTATGCCTAACGTCAGTCACATTTTAGATGGGTAAATTTGTTTATAATGGAAGACACCCTTGCCTACTGACAAACAGGATCGGGTAAAAGAGTTTTGAAAAAAATGCACGCTCCCGTGTCTTCTACCAGTCGAATCGAGAAGGGAATTATCCATTAAAATAGTGCACAGGAGCTGGAGGACGACCCCATTCTTACTGCCTGTCAAAGTCGATGTGGGGAGGACTTAATACAATAGCAGATGCCCTCCTTCTGGCAGTCACTATCGATTGGAAAGGTATTTAACATCAATGGTAGACAAACTCTTTCTAGATCGCTACAAATCGACGCCAATGAAAGAATATAGTCGTCATACAGAAGTATATGGATGTTTACCTTCATTTACAGAATAACTGCTGCTAAACGGTACATCAAATCGAAAAACGGATTGTACGACAAGACGCACTTTCTGGCCACATTTAGCGATATAAATAGGTGGTCCGATGATATGTTCAAGTATCTCATTTATTTAAAGGTAAAATTGTTTTAGAAACGTTGAATAGGGTGAAATTGGTGTAAGCTTTCCACATATAGAATTACTTTTCAGATATGTAACAGCTTAAAACATACAAATTTGCACAAATACGGCCACTGGGTGGGCCAATATTCGTGTAGAATTAGATGATCCTATCTTTCCTATAAGTGTGTCAAACAATGAAATATACCTGTAAAAGTCACCAAATTTACGAACAATACAGAAGTACGGCCATGTCTAACGTATAAGGGAGAGAGATACGACAAAATCTCATAGGACCAAAGATGTAGATCACTCATAATTGATGGGAGATTGTGCCAACCGTTTTGTGATACGACTTACCGTTTAGCCAACAAATAGCTCAAAAGGAATGTCTGCACAGTCATTAAAATTGCCTACATATTTCGATATCTTTGGGGGTAAAAAGAGAAAAATTAGAACATCTTGGATTTTTTCCGTCGGTTAGGCACCAAAAGCTATAATTTCACCAAATTTCAATTTTCTACCTCGTCTGGCAGGTTGTGCCGCCATGGGGGAACGGGGGATAAAAATTAGGAAATTCCCGAAAATTTTTAAGCCCACGAAACCTATAGGTTGTCGTTTTGGATAAATTATACGACTGCGTTCTTATGCTGTGCCCAAAATTTGATGCCCCCAGCGTGCCCCCTCCAGGGAATTTTGAGAATTTTCGATTTTTCTAGGGATCCTGGGGTCATCAGCTTCTCCCGTACCAAGTTTCAAATTTCTGAGATTTCTGGAAATGCCTCATTAATTCACGTCTTTTTTCATTTTTAAATATTTATATATACATCGCTCCAGACCGACTTGCTTTTATATATATGGATTCAAACTGGCATAGGATTATTATTATTAACAAATGAACTACAGTTGGTGGCAATGTTTATGACAACATAAACAAGAAATTACATGAAAATAAATATTACAATAAATTATGTCATAGTGAAAAATAATAAATCTATATGAAAAATCAACAACACATGAAAACTAAAAATGAGTTACAAAATGGTGTTACATAATTATTATAATTAATGTAATTTAATTCCTGTCTACACTCGATTAAGAAGCGATAAGTCTGAAGCTGATGTAAATATGTACACTGAAGAAGACATACAAACAACTACCTCATTTTAGCTCTTACTAAGGAAACTAGAGAATTCTACGCTACAGTTCCCATTACTCCTTAAATACCTTCTTCCGTAAAATTGTCCTAAATGTAGCCGTTCCTCTAAATAACGAAATCCTTTAGGATTAGTGCATTAAAAACGAATTTGTGGTATCCTTCGTTCTTTGGAAGAATGGCTATGGGTGAATTAAGGCTGTATAGTAGATTTTCATCAATTCGTGTCTATTTTTCGTTTTGATAATCACGGTATCATTATACATCACTACAATCGATATCTAATTATTAGTACAGTATGGATAAATACCAAAGTTAACCGACTCTTTCTTATAGTGTGTATGTAAACGATACAACGAATGTAAATTCTTCGCTTACTTTTAACAAGAATCATGCTTACAACAATAAGTATTTCGAAACATATTATTTTAAAATATGGTATGAAATTAAATTTGTGTTTGTAAAATATTTTTCGAAGTACCCCGGAGCTTTTTCCATTTATTTCAAGTATTGAATTCTATTTGTGTTCATAAAATATTTATTGAATTGATGTGGAACCGCTTATTTCATTTATTTTACAGATGAAATAAAAGATAAGGACCATTTTTATGAATAATTTTGTCTTAGTTAATTTATATGTCAATGAACCTAAAGTATAAAACTAAACGTTTGTTCGGAATGATTGAACTCTATATACTTATCTATGTAAGAACCCATAAACTCTCCTGTCATATTTAATTGGAAATGAAAAGAAAGAAAACAATTAATTGGCGTCATTCTCTGTAACGTTGTTTTTACGTTTGTCGCTCATTCAATTTGTAACTGATATCGAGAAAAGCAAACTGTGACTTTCCTGTTATTTAAATTTAACATATGAGATAAACCTCTTAAACTGGAAAGATGTACTAGGTTGATATTATAATACTGTAAGTAAGATTGAATCAAGGTGCAGCAAAATTAAGGCATTGAGCTCGGAGTTGCGATCCGCTATATTGTTTTTTTTTAAAAGAAGTCAGCTCCCGGAGGAAACTATCTTTACATCGATCGGTTTTTCAGACCTAAGTTGCTGTACGGGAGTGAAATCTGTGTGGACTCTAGATATCTTATTACCGAGCTCGATAGCTGCAGTCACTTAAGTGCGGCCAGTATCCAGTATTCGGGAGATAGTGGGTTCAAACCCCACTGTCGGCAGGCCTGAAGATGGTTTTCCGTGGTTTCCCATTTTCACACCAAGCATCCTGGGGCTCTCTGGTCTTAGAGGAGCCATATTCGATTTCCGGTCTAGTCTGGGATTTTAACCGCGTCAGGCTAATTCATGTAAATCAAGCGTTGGTATATTTCTAAAAACACACATATTTACACACTCATAACTCACCACATTACCAATACATCCCTCTGCAAAGGGTTGGCGTCAGAAAGGGCATCCGGTCGTGAAACCGTGTCAAATCAATATGTGCGTCCCCATTAGACTGTGGAAAGAGCGGTGGGAGAAGAACATATACAAGCACACCAATGGAACAACTCTGAAGAGGATAGCTAGTACTAATGAATACAGATCGCAAAGGGGAAAGAAACCATAGGGGGTACGAGAAACCGAAGCTTCTGGACCGACACATTTCAAAGAACGACCTTTTTGTTTTTACAAAGAACACACATTCGATGTCGTATGGAACTAAGTTCATATCCTAGTACGAAGTTGTGTACTTTTCATATTTTAAATATTTTCGTATTTTTCAGTGAAAATTGTTCAAATCCTGGTTGACTAATTTACCGCAAAACTGCACCGAGAGCTTTTGTGGAATAGATTTTTTACTTGCTTTTATTTACGAAGGTTAATTAAAGTTACCTAAATAATTGAATTGTCCCACACAATAATCTTAAATTTTTATATCCACGTCACAAAATTTCTCATTTTCAAACACTGTCAGTTACGTCAGAAGTATCATAAAATAAAAACCAGTTCCTGGTTTCACATTCACGTGGTTAAAATGGAAATGCTGTGTCATTTGTGATAAGCGTTATCTTGAGGAAACTACAAAATACGAATATCGGAATTACCTTCATATTCTAAACATGTCAGTAGATATCCTAAGTCAGTTTTGGTATTATTACTACATTAATCCAAAATCAAAATTCTATGCTTACTTCAGTATTGACATCGTGATTACGCACACATCGATTTCAGCTATAGCTCACAGTGCTTTCTATATTCAATGCGTAAAGCCCCAAAGCCGCCATGAAGACCTTTCTCAAGCTTAAATGTCCATCCGAGGACACCAGCATTTCTATTTGACTATAACAACAACAACTCGAGTAGACCTTTGAATGACAACAACGAAACTAATAATAATAATAATAATAATAATAATAATAATAATAATAATAATATCAATAGCCTGATCATTAGATCTACAAAAATGGCAAAAGTGACATCTTATTCTAGGTCTCCAGAAACCAGCATAGTGCAGGATGATCATTTAAAACGCATGGTTCTCATCTTCGCTTACTTTTAACAAGAATCATGCTTACAACAATAAGTATTTCGAAACGTATTATTTTTAAATATGGTATGTAATTAAATTTGTGTTTGTAAAATATGTTCCGAAGTACCCTGGAGCACTTTCAATTTATTTCAAATATTACATTCTATTCGTGTTCATAAAATATTTATTGAATTGATGTGGAACCACTTGTTTCATTTCTTTTACGAATGAAATAAAAGATAAGAACCATTTTTATGAAGTTTAATTTTGTCTTAGTTAATTTATATATGCAATGAACCTAAAGTAAACTAAACGTTTGTTCGGAATGATTGAACTCTGTATAACTATCTACATAAGAACATCTCAACTCTCTTGTCATACGTTACTTAATTGGAAAGGAAAAGAGAGAAAACAATTAATAGGCGTCATTACTTTCTCTGTAACTTTATTTTTAAGTTTGTCACTAATTTTGGAGTCATAACATGCCTCTGTATAACATATGTTTGTAACTTAAAACTGTAATAGTCATATTTTCAGGGTTAAAGGAATAGATTCTCAATCAGTCTATCTATACTGATCTGCATTTAGGGCAGCCGCGCAGGTGGCAGATTCCCTATCTGTTGTTTTCCTAGCCTTTTCTTAAATGATTGTAAAGAAATTAGAATTTTATTGAACATCTCCCTTGGTAAGTTATTCCAATCCCTATCTCCCCTTCCTATAAACGAACATTTCCTCCAATTTGTCCTCTTGAATTCCAACTTTATCTTCATATTGTGATCTTTCCTACTTTTAAAGACACTATCCAAACTTATTCGTCTACTGATGTCGTCCCACGCCATCTCTCCACTGACAGCTCGGAACATACCACTTAGTCGAGCAGCTCGTCTCCTTTCTCCCAAGTCCTCCCAGCCCAAATTTTGCAACATTTTTGTAACGCTACTCTTTTGTCGGAAATCGCCCAGAAGAAATCGAGCTGCTTTTCTTTGGATTTTTTCCAGTTCCTGAATCAAGTAATTCTGGTAAGGGTCCATACATTGGAACCATACTCCAGCTGGGGTCTCACCAGAGACAAATATGCTCTCTCCTTTACATCCTTACTACAACCCCTATATATTCTCATAACCATGTGCAGAGATCTGTACCCTTATTTATAATTCCATTTATGTGATTGCCCCAATGAAGATCTTTCCTTATATTAATACCTAGGTATTTACAATGATCCCCAAAGGGAACTTTCACCCCATCAACGCAGTAATTAAAACTTAAAGTACTTTACATATTTGTGAAAATCAGAACCTGACTTTTATCCCCATTTATCATCATACCATTGCCTACTGTCCATCTCACAACATTATCGATGTCATGTTGCAGTTGTACACAATCTTGTAACTTATTTATTACTCTGTACAGAATAACATCATCTGCGAAAAGCCTTATCTCTGATACAACTTCTTTACACATATCATTGATATATATATATAAGAAAACATAAAGGTCCAATAATACTGCCTTGAGGAATTCCCCTCTTAATTTTTACAGGGACAGATAAAGCTTCACCTACTCTAATTCTCTGAGTTCTATTTTCAAGAAACAGAGCCGCCCGTTAAGTCACTCTTTTGTCTAGTCCAATTTCACTCATTTTTGCCAGTAGTCTCCCATGATCTACCCTATCAAATGCCTTAGAAGGTCAATCGCGATACAGTCCAATTGACCTCCTGAATCCAGGATATCTGCTATACCTTGCTGGAATCCTACAAGTTGGGCTTCAGCGGAATAACCTTTCCTAAACCGAAACTGCCTTATATCACACCAGTTATTAATTTTGCAAATATATCTAATATAATCAGAAAGAATGCTTTCCCAAAGCTTACATACAATGCATGTCAAACTGACTGGCCTGTAATTTTCAGCTTTATGTCTATCACCCTTTCCTTTATATACAGCGGTTACTATAGCAACTATCATTCATTTGGTAAAGTTCCTTCATGCAAACAATAATCAAATATATACTTTAGATATGGTACTATGTCCCAACCCATTGCCTTTAGTATATCCCCGAAACCGTATCAATTCCAGCTGCTTTTCTAGTTTTCAACTTTTGTATCTTACTGTAAATGTCATTGCTGTCATAGGTAAATTTTAATACTTCTATAATATTAGTCACCTCCTCTATCTAGACATTATCCTTGCAACCAACAATCTTTACATACTGCTGGCTGAATACTTCTGCCTTTTGAAGATCCTAGAATGTCCTTTTTGGAACCTGTTTCTGCCTTAAAGTACCTATACATACTCTTCCATTTTTCACTAAGATTAGTATGGCCACCAATTATGCCTGCCATCATGTTATCATTAGCTGACTTCTTTGCTAGATTCAATTTCCTAGTAAGTTCCTTCAATTTCTCCTTACTTCCACAGCCATTTCCTACTATATTTCTTTCCAACCTGCACCTCCTTCTTATTTTCTCTACTTCCCTGTTATAATGCAATGGACCTTTACCATTCCTCACCACCTTTAAAGGTACAAACCTATTTTCACTTTCCTCAGCAGTTGCTTTAAACCCATCCCAGAGTCTGTTGACATTTTTATTTACCGTTTTCCACCGATCATATTTACTTATTAAAAACTCCCTCATGCCTGTTTTATCAGCCATAGGGTACTGCCTAACAGTACTAATTTTAATCTCTTCCTTTCTTTCACATTTATTTTTAATTACCATAAAAACAGCTTCGTGATCACTAATACCGTCTATTACTTCGGTTTTTCTATAGAGCTCATCTGGTTTTACCAACACCACATCCAGAATATTCTTCCCTCTAGTTGGTTCCATCACTTTCTGAATCAGGTGCCCTTCCCATATTAACTTATTTGCCATTTGTTGGCCATGCTTACTGTCGTTCGCATTACCTTCCCAATTGACATTTGGAGAATTGAAATCACCCGCTACAATCACGTTCCTTTCCTTATCGTTTCCAACATAGCTCATTATCTCATCAAATAATTCTGAATCGGCATCTGCGCTACCATTTCCTGGTCTGTACACTCCAAAGACATCAAGTTGTCTATTATCTTTAGAGATAAGCCTTCTTGCAGACCACTCCCGAATTGTTTAACGCCCGTTGAATTGTTAACAGTCTTAGGAGACCTCGCGTTGTCGAAGGTTTGTGCTACAGAAATTCTTAAAAACACGGAATATCAACGATATGGAGCCGTCGCATTTAGGAAACTGGTGACTTTCGCGATAAAATTCACTGCTTTGGTAACAAAGGACTGACTGATCATGTCACTGAACTTGGTGAATTAATACTTCTATAAGTTACATGTATATACTGAGCACGTAAGGCCATACACTAAGGGTGCAACCTTACTCTTTCTCCCCCGTAATGTTAAGGTTGTGATTTATAGTTACTTTTGTTACTGTTGGTTTCCTTTCAGTCTCACTAACATGCAGTTTAGGGACCCTATTTGCCGATTCGACCTCTTACAGTTACCGTTAATCTGGTAAGACCCCAACTAGAGTATGGTTCCAGTGTATGGGACCCTCACCAGGATTACCTGATTCAAGAACTGGAAAAAATCCAAAGAAAAGCAGCTCGATTTGTTCTGGGTGATTTCCGACAAAAGAGTAGCGTTACAAAAATGTTGCAATGTTTGGGTTGGGAAGAATTGAGAGAAAGAAGAAGAGCTGCTAGACTAAGTGGTATGTTCCGAGCTGTCAGCGGAGAGATGGCGTGGAATGACATTAGTAGACGAATAGGTTTGAATGGCGTCTATAAAAGTAGGAAAGATCACAATATGAAGATAAAGTTGGAATTCAAGAGGACAAACTGGGGCAAATATTCATTTATAGGAAGGGGAGTTAGGGATTGGAATAACTTACCAAGGGAGATGTTCAATAAATTACCAATTTCTTTGAAATCATTTCGGATAAGGCTAGGAAAACAACAGATAGGGAATCTGCCACCTGGGCGACTGCCCTAAATGCAGATCAGTATTGACTGACTGATGATTCAGTTATGGTTGTTGCCTGAATTACGTATTGCCACTGCAGTACTGTTAAAGTCACTAGTGATACATTAGTGAGTACATTTAAAGCATATTTTCTTTTTCTGAAGGATTATAAATCTATTTGGCTAATACCAGGTAAGTATGGAATTGTCGCATGTTCGAATAATGCATTTTTTAATTTTTTTTTTTGCAATTTGCTTTACGTCGCACTGACACAGATAGGTCTTATGGCGGCGATGGGACAGGAAGGGGCTAGGAGTGGGAAGGAAGCGGCCGTGGCCTTAATTAAGGTACAGTCCCACAATTTTTATGGTGTGGAAATGGGAAACCACGGAAAATCATTTTCAGGACTGCCGTCAGTGGGGTTCGAACCCACTATCTCCCGAATACTTGATACTGGCCGCACTTAAGCGACTGCAGCTATCGAGCTCGGTAATAATGCGTTTAATAACAGTTTGTGTGAAATGATGAACACAGCCTTTTATTAATTACGGTCCTATTTCGTCCAATACTTACGTACAGAATTCGATTGGGATGTCTAAGAAGCAAGAAAATTCTGCAAGAACCCCTTCTAAAAGGAAAGCAGCATTACATCCTTTTCAAAAATCAGGTCAAGAAATGCTTATACTTTGCTACTAACAATTGAACATGAAGACGAGAAAGAAGTCGGACCTAATGACAAAGTTTCACAATTAACTGGGGTAAGTGTTTATTTTAATCTTGTTTTTATGATGTCTCTGACATTATGACAATCAGTTGAAATGGAGGAATATTTCACTACGAACCCAACCTAACCTAGTCATGTCTCGACTTTGATATGGTTTGCAGACTTACCACTTCAACGGGTTCTAGATGTGGGTCTTGATTTTGGCTTCTCCACTATTATTAAAAAGACCTGCAGGTATTCACTTTATGCCAACGATTAACTTTAGAGAGATATATCAATCAAAACTTCTCTAGAGTATTTTCATATAATATTACTGGATATTTGTATCAGTAAATTACTTGTGTTGTAGGCCTATTTATTAGGTTTGTTCTGTATTCGACAATCTCCACCTGGATCACTGCATGATAGCTAACTGTTCGACACCTTACACTTCCTATTACTTAGTGCCTGATAAAGGTTCAGAGTTCGCAGCAATTACATTTGTTCAAGGCATTAAAATTAGGCGTAGTTATTATAGTTATATCATTAATACAAGTGATCGTGGACTTGAAGTCTAGATATAGGCCTACCAATGGAAATACATTCAAGACAGATGTTAGGATAAAGTAGTGTAAGTAATTCATTGCGACATCTGGGAGGTAACTGCGGGTTATTGAGGTGGAGGATAGTGTTATGTGTGGTGTGCGAATTGCAGGGATTTTGGGGACAGCACAAACACCCAGCCCACGGGCTATTGGAATTAACCATTGAAGGTTAAGATCCCCGACCCGGCTGGGAATCGAACCCGGGCCCCTCTGAATCGAAGGCCAGTACGCTGAACAACCAACCAACGAGTCGGACTGTGCGTTTCACTTAAAATCAGACATCTTTTTCTATCATTCAACAGAAATCACAATGTTTGTCAATTAATATCCCTGAAGAGGGTGATCTCATATTTTTAGGCGATACTTTTTTACAAGAAATAACTTATTCTAAAACTTGAAATACTTACAGGTGCTGATTTCATATTCGCCACAAACTTGAAGAGAAATCAGGATTATCATGGTGCTATGAACAGTGAGAAATTTCAGATGTGGGTGGAAATACAATTAACCGTAGGATTAAGAAATATAGGACCCTGTGTTATTGTAATGGATAATCCAGTATATAACTGTGAGCTTGTAGAGCGTCAACCAACAACGGAATGGAGAAAGGAGTGGTAATTATACTACATTCCATATTTTCTTCCACTGAATGCTATTTAATGATGTTACAGAATTTAATTTTAATAAATGCATGCATTATCATTATAGACTGTTATGCCTTTCAACGTTCAGTCTGCAAGCCTCTGAGAATTTACTAAACGTCGCCACAATCCTCGATTTGCAACTAGTGTTGTGGCTTCACTTAATTCTATACCTCTTATCTTTAAATCGTTAGATACCGAGTCTAACCATCGTCGTCTTGGTCTCCCTCTACTTCTCTTACCCTCCACAACAAAGTCCATTATTCTCCTAGGTAACCTATCCTCCTCCATTCGCCTCACATCACCCCACCACCGAAGCCGGTTTATGCGTACAGCTTCATCCATCGAGTTCATTCCTAAATTAGCCTTTATCTCCTCTTTCCGAGTACCCTCCTGCCAATGTTCCCACCTGTTTGTACCAGCAATTATTCTTGCTACTTTCATGTCTGTTACTTCTAACTTATGAATAAGATATCCTGAGTCCACCCAGCTTTCGCTCCCGTAAAGCAAAATTGGTCCGAAAACAGACCGATGTAAAGATAGTTTCGTCTGGGAGCTGACTTCCTTCTTACAGAATACTACTGATCGCAACTGTGAGCTCACTGCATTAGCTTTACTACAACTTGATTCAATCTCACTTACTATATTACCATCCTGGGAGAACACACAACCTAAATACTTGGAATTATCGACCTGTTCTAGCTTTGTATCACCAATCCTACATTCAATTCTGTTGACTTTCTTACCTACTGACATCAATTTAGTCTTCGAGAGGCTAATTTTCATACCATACTCATTGCACCTATTTTCAAGTTCCAAGATATTAGACTGCAGGCCTTCGGCACAGTCTGCCATTAAGACCAAGTCGTCAGCATAGGCCAAACTGCTTACTACATTTCCACCCAAGTGAATCCCTCCCTGCCATTTTATAGCTTTCAGCAGATGATCCATGTAAACTACGAACAGCAAAGGTGAAAGATTACAGCCTTGTCTAACCCCTGTAAGTACCCTGAACCAAGAACTCATTCTACCATCAATTCTCACCGAACCCCAATTGTCAACATAAATGCCTTTGATTGATTTTAATAATCTACCTTTAACTCCATAGACCCCCAGTATAGTGAACATCTTTTCCCTCGGTACCCTGTCATATGCTTTCTCTAGATCTACGAAACATAAACACAACTGCCTATTCCTCTCGTAGCATTTTTCAATTACCTGGCGCATACTGAAAATCTGATCCTGACAGCCTCTCTGTGGTCTGAAAACACACTGGTTTTCATCCTACTTCCTCTCAACGACTGATCGCACCCTCCCTTCCAAGATGCCAGGGAATACTTGCCTGGTATACTAATCAATGAGATACCTCGATAGTTGTTGGAATCCTTCCTGTTCCCTTGCTTATAGATAGGTGCAATTACCGCTTTTGTCCAATCTGAAGGTACCTTACCAACACTCCACGTTAATTTTACTACTCTATGAAGCCATTTCATCTCTGCCTTTCCACTATACTTCACCAATTCAGGTCTAATTTCATCTATTATTGCTGCCTTATGACAACGGAGTTTATTTACCATCCTTTCCATTTCCTCAAGCATAATTTCACCAACATCATTTTCCTCCTCCCCATGAGCTTGGCTGTTTGCAACACCACCAGAATGATTTCCTTTTACATTCAGAAGATGTTCAAAATATTCCCTCCACCTCTCCATCACCTGAATTACTCAAAACACTGTTCATTTCCTTTTTCCCTTCCTTCCTAAGATTCTTTATTGCTCTCCAGAAAGGTTTCCCTGCTGCTTGACCTAGTCTTTCTAGGTTATTACCAAAATCTTCCCATGACTTCTTTTTGGATTCAACAACTATTTGCTTCGCTCTGTTTCTTTCATCTACGTATAAATTCCTGTCTGCCTCAGCCCTTGTTTGGAGCCATTTCGGATAAGCCTTCTTTTTACGTTTACAGGCTGCTCTCACTTCATCATTCCACCAAGATGTTCGCCTTTTCCCATCTTTACACAGAGTTGTTCCTAGGCATTCCCTTGCTGTTTCTACTACAGCATCCCTGTATGCCACCCATTCACTTTCTATATCCTGAACCTGCTCACTGTCTACTGTTCGAAACTTCTCACTAATCATATACATGTACTTCTGTCTAATTTCCTCGTCCTGGAGATTTTCTACCCTTATTCGTTTGGAGACAGATTTCACTTTCTCTACCCTAGGCCTAGAGATACTTAGTTCACTACTGTGATAGTACATATATCACACCCCAGAATTATATGTAGAAGTTAGAGATATTATGGTCAGTATTCGATTTTTTATTATTATTATTATTATTATTATTATTATTATTATTATTATTATTATTATTATTATCAGTATTTCATTTGTATATTTTGCCATTTATATTGGTAAGCTGGAAGATATCCACATATGTAGGTATGAGTAATTTGTTTTGCACGAGTGGGAAAACATTGCTTTAATAACCCTGGTAATTTGAATGAGTCATATGGCTACCCCAGTGTTTGTTGTGATGTACTTGTGTCGGGAAATTCATGAGTCATGTATATATTCCAGCCTGATGAGATGAGCTTGTTGTTGTATTAGGAAAATTCGGTGACTCATGGAATATACCCCAGAGTTTGTTATTGTCTTGGGAGGAAGAAGTAGTTCAGGGCTTGGGCTTGAGAAGAGGATCACTCATGATTGGCTGGCAAGCACCAATCCAGACGTATCATCTGAGAGGAGGGGGATGTTTATGTCTATAAAGGTTGATCATACGGCGGCAACCAGGAACATTGTAAGGGTGATTGTAGAGGTGATTGTAAAGGAACGAGAAGGAAGATAACTACAACTACAACTACAACTGACGCAATGTACGGGAAGGAAGTGGTGACACGGTACTGGTGTGACACGGCTGCAATGGACTGGACTTCAAACGTTCGTGGAGCGTAGTCTTGTTATGTTCGTGGAAAGTGGCTGATTGTGGAGAGTGCTTGCGCATTAAGTATTGTAGCACTTGTGGCGGCCTAGCATTATATGTTGGTGAAAGCTATCTCAGACTTTCCATAAATTTATGTTGAGGATCGACAGACGTGTGTGTATATATCTTTACAACAAGTGTTAAAATGTGTGAACACAGTAGTACAAGGTACAGTATCTGTGTGATGTGATAACTGCCGATTATGAGAGTCGAATTGATATAGAGACAGTGAAGGGTATTTATCTTCATACATGTACATTGTTCATCGGACTATCTACAAATGGTAGCTTAGTTCTCGCTTTCGTTTTCCCATGGTTTTCATTAATGTTGTTGTTGTAAATATGGAGTCTTCCAGCAATATTTTTTGTGTGTATTATATGTATAATGTTGTATGTTGATGAGGTGCTCATGCACGGAATTTGTTAAGAATATAGTTACCTATTTTAGAATCAGTGTTATTGATGAACCTAGGTGCAGTTCCTACCTAATTAGTCGTTTTCAGGAGGTTAGGTAAGGCCTTCAGCAGATGTACCAGTACGCAGCATTTTGTACACGCCCTGGGATATACAGTTTATCATGCTCTTATCTAAATTCGAGGGATCCATTCTGGTGAACTCTATCGCCCATACTACGGATATTTCGGTTAATTATGCTTATTAATTTCATTAAGATTTTTAGTAATTTTATTTATATATTTTTATTCATTATATTTATTTATTATTATCATCAAAAAGTTACACTACAGAACAGATAGTGGTCTGTATCACCGAAAAATCTGCGAAAATCTCGTACATTCCTAACCGATTTCCTGAATTCCAAGTCTGTTAAGATATAGTCTATTATGGATCTGGTACCCCTAGCCTCCCATGTGTAGCGGTGAATAGCCTCATGCTTGAAGAATGTATTCGTAACAGCTAAACCCATACTAGCACAGAAGTCCAGCAAACGCTTCCCATTCCCATTAGCTTCCATATCTTCCCCTCATTTATCAATCACCCTTTCGTATCCTTCAGTTCTATTCCCAACTCTCGCATTAAAATCGCCCATTAGCACTATTCTCTCCTTGCTGTTAACCCTGACCACGATGTCACTCAATGCTTCATAAAACTTGTCAACTTCATCCTCATCTGCACCCTCACATGGTGATTACACGGACACAGTTCTAGTGCTAATTCCTCCAAATGACAAATCTACCCACATCGTTCGGTTATTTACGTGCCTAACAGAAACGATGTTGCATGCAATGGTATTCCTGACAAAGAGCCCTACCCCAGACTCTGCCCTTCCTTTTCTAACACCCGTCAAGTACACTTTATAATCTCCTATCCCTTCCTCGTTATCTCCCCTTACCCTAATATCACTTACTCCTAGCACATCCAGATGCATTCTCTTTGCTGACTCAGCCTGTTCTACCTTCTTTCTTCCATAAGCCCCATTAATATTGATAGCTCCCCATCGAATTTCATTTCGTTCGCCAAGTTGTTTCCAAGGAGTCCCTCGCCTGTCAAAGGGGAGTGGGACCCCATTACTCCCATAGGTCCGAGGCTTGCTTAAAATGTTCTGAGCTCGGTAAATTCATGAAGCAGGATGCTACCCTACTTGCACATAGTCCAAGTGAGGATCTCTCCTCTAACGGGTTATGGACCACCGGTGAATTGTATAGTCCCGGTCGCCTGAGCACAAGGAGAGCCATGACTCAGAATATGTCCGAGATGCCCACTCCTATTCCATAGCAACTGGTATCCCGACTCTCAGGACCACTTACTAGGCCACTCAGCCGTTGCCTATGGTTCACGAACTAGGACGTGACTACAGTAACCCACAAACATGAACCATTTAATTTTTCCTTTAATTTATGGTGATGGTTGAGGCAGAATGGGGTGTCTCCAGCAGAAAATGCAACAAAAGTTGTGTCATATGAATAAAATATGAATAACAAAAGAGTGGCTTCAAGACATGGCCATCGATTGGACCGAGCTAGAGCTGTGTGGAAAGAATCTTTTGATCAGGTAGGCCAAGTGGAAATGTTATTTATTCGATATAGGCAAGTGGAGTTTATCATATACTTGTCAGGTTGTGATACTTCAATATATCCTACAGGTGACAGCAGAGACGTGGAGAAATGAATTGAAACACACTGAGAAGAAGATTGTTGAGTTCTACAATAATGAGGTGAGAGGTGTTCCTGAAGTGGAAGAACTAGTCCTTCATCATGGAAGCAATGAATCAGAGGAGGAAGAAGAAGAGAAACTGAGGAGTTAGCTATACCAATGTAAGAGCCATTCCTTGAGATTAAGGGTTTTCTAACATTGTTGGGAATGATACATTTCTAATTGCCCTGCCTTTTCTGTTATAACGAAGTAACATTTGGATATTGTAGGGAAATGCTACATTTTTTCTAAACATAGCTATTGTATGCTGGTACCACAGTCTATGTGTACTAACAAGGGACCATCTATCTATGTTAAGAAAACCTGAAACCAATTTACACACCATCTGAAAGAGCACACTGAAATACGTAAAACCATCGAATATTACATCCTATCTTGCATGTATTTACGAGTTATAGGGTGGTGTAGATGTGCGGGTGGGAGTCGTCAGTGTCCAATCGGAGTGAAGTTATTTTGAATTGCTGTGGCGCAATGTAAGGAGAAGCGGGCGAGGCAGAGAGAGAGAGAGAGAGAGAGAGAGAAGGAGACAGCATTGTGACGGCAATGCACGATGTAAACATTGTATGCCTGTTAAAGTACGTATGCATTTCTTTTAAATCATAACGCAGTAATCACAAAACTTGGAATTAATTTATACATGTTTCAAATACACTATTACATACTAACCTGCGGTTGTGTTGTTATCACATGAGGGATAAAAATATTCAAGGTAAAGATTTAAACACTGTATGTCTGAGTATGTACTGATTAAACAATTACATACTCACCAATGACGTGGCCGTCGTGTTTAATCCCCTTCAACATATTCAATTTCCTGTTAATTATAATGGGAATAAAGAAAAAATGTTTAAAAAACAATAGCTTCTTGCACCACCTACATTTGAGTAAAAAAGGCTGATAACAAATAATATTGTCATCCATAAGGAATTCGCAAGTACCAGTTCCTATCCTAATACAGTAGTCTTTGCTATTTCCAAAATTTCATTCTTGCTAATTAGGTCTGCTAATTTCCATTCATGCCTAGTGTATGTGACAAACGGAAGCGCAGTGAACATTCTTGATTGTAGATCAATGACATGCGTTTGATAATATTGTTACGCTGTTGCAAGCTCACATCGACATTATTTAACACAAAGAAATCACAGGTACGTCAGTCCATTGTTTTGAACGTTCGAAAAAATGCCTGTCTAACGGTTGTAAGTCAGAAGTTGTTTTGCTACAATGATTTGCACTTTTAACATTTCAGGTTCATAATTATCTAATGAGCCTCCGTGGCTCAGACGGCAGCGCGTCGGCCTCTCACCGCTGGATACCGTGGTTCAAATCCCGGTCACTCCATGTGAGATTTGTGCCGGACAAAGCGGAGGCGGGACAGGTTTTTCTCCCGGTACTCCGAATTCCCTGTCTTCTTTCATTCCAGCAACACTCTCCATTATCACTTCATAGCATTTATCAGTCATTAATAATCCCCTTGGGAATGGCGACCCCATTGTAATAATTGCCTATATATGGTTCATTCATTACATCCCTGACCCGGTCAAAGACTGGAAAACAGGTTGTAGGTTTTCAATTATCTAATGAAAGTACGAAGTACTTCATGCATTAAATTATCTTTGCGAGGCCCCCAGGAATCCAACAGTACACAGTTCTATGGACCAGGGTAAGGTAAATATGTCAACTCCAGAAACATACGGAAAAGTTCTTTTGTCATTTTTACAGATTTTGACCACTGAACAATGAAATTTGGGGCTTTAAGCAGACACTGCTGGTCAGCTTGACTTGGTGGCTTTGATTCCTGCAATACGATAAACAGACAGGGATGGAGACGTCCCATGCATATACAATTACCATCATTGTGATTGAATGTGTCTGTGCGTTTTATGATTGTGTAACACCACATACTACCTTCTTACCACAGCGATCAAGTGTTCTCCCGGAATGCGATTCGTTATTGATGCCTGATTGATCTGCATTATACACATTATCAGCACCATACTGCTCTTTAAGCAATATTGTCTCTTCTCTCCAGGAATGCAGTATGTTAATAGTAGTTTCATTTTCTTCTTTTAGTGTCACAAGCTGCATAATTTCTCATGATCCTATGTGTAAATGCTGCTTGAAATTTCATACCCATGGTGCACTTGCTGGCAAGGTAAATCAAGTGATTGGGCTTCTTCACGGGCCCAGTTTTGTAAGTCCATATCGTGCACTATCAAGTTGTTTTGCGCGAGCTTCCATAAATTTCGTAAACACTAACTCGTACAACTGCTTATATTTATCGGTGACTGTAAAACTACAATATAGCTTGCCAATAGAATCAGCTTTTGCAATATCTTCTTTAAAACGGTACAACTGCGTCTGGTGCTTCAATCGAGGATATCTGTTTCTCATAGAGTTCCGTGATAAGTGAGGAAATGTTTGCTTTGGCTTCCGCTTCTTTGCACTCAACCATGTGTTTATAATCTTTATTTTTTCTTTCAATGACCATTCTACTCTATGTTTTTCTGAGTTCTGTGGACCTTCTGATGTTTATTCCTGTTTTGATGAAGCTGAAGTTGATTCTTCTGATGGAGATTCGTAATCGTCGGGCACTAACAATGTTTCAGATACTGGTTCGTATTCATTAATATCTAAAGTCTGTGTACATTATTTCTGTATCAGACTCTAATATATCTACTAAATACTGTAACATTGTCTCATCTTCTTTGGTTAAAACGGAGAGCTGGAAATTATTTCCTTTAAAGTGATTATATAACGCGTTCACTACGTTAAGAGGGTTGATTTTTTGTAGGTAAAAGCTTACTTTGGAACGACCAATACACAACTCACGATGCCTCACTGCACTTCCAGTGCTGTCTCACCACTCTCTTGCTCGCTCGCTTCTCCTTACATCACTCCAGCAGTTCAAAATAACTTCACTCCTATTGGAAACTGACGATCCCCACCCGAACATCTTTACCGCCCTGTAACTCCTAGATGCATGCACGATAGGATGTAAAATTGGAGGATTTTACATATTTCAATATGCTCTTTCGGATGGTGTATAAATAGGTTTAACGTTTTCTTAACATTGATTGATGGTCCCTTGTAAATCTGGTTCTTATCAAGTGTTACGTTACTTCTAGGAGATTTCCACCGTTACAATACAAATTAACTTTATTCCTTTCAGAATAACATTAAATGTTTCGTCTTCATTGTAGAACATCTTCAGCCATCAAAGTTCATAAAAAGAAAAAGAGAACAAGGATATATATTTAAACTTTGAAAGACACTGGATATTCTTGGTATCTGGTCCTGTCTATGTGCTCTGATCAAAATTTGTCACATTAAATGTTATCACATTATTACTCATGCATCCGGTTTTTTTTTTTTTTTTGTACAAGTTGCTTTACGTCACACCGACACAGATAGGTCTTATGGTACGATGGAACAGGAAAGGGCTAGGAGTGGGAAGGAAGTAACCGTGGCCTTAATTTAAGGCCTGGTATGAAAGAGGTAAACCACGGAAAGCTAGCTTCAGGGCTGCCGACAGTGGGGTTCAACCCACTATCTCCCAAGTACTGTATAATGGCCGCACTTAAGCGACTGCAGCTATCGAGCTCGGTGCATCTAGAAATTAAAACATTAGGGTCTAGTAAAAAAAAAGATCACCATTATCAAAATATACAACGACTATAACAAACATTTTTCACGTATGAAAGTACATTGTGGTGTTAAATGAGATCAGTAATTTATGGACTATAGTTGAAAAATCTTAATGTTGTATGTAGTAACACATAAAATATAGGTTAGTGTTTGTTAAAATTTGAGGTGTTTTTATACAATTATCTGAAAACAAGTCTTTAAAAAAATAGGTTCAGTACTTTCAGTGTAGGCTGTGGTTTCTATTGGAATGGACTATTTTCGAGGGGGAACCTCTCTTAAACGTTTTGCAAGCTGAATGCCGGGGTTGGCTTCATAAAGACATTAAAAATGAAGAAGTATCCTCGCTGGTCTCGCATCAGCCTCGTCAGCCTGTGTGCCACCTTGAAATGAACTGCATGTTGAACAAAACATGCACCATGTGCGTGTACCATGATGTAATATTGTTCTAAAAGGAATAAATTTAATTAGTATTGTAAAACTGGAATTCTCTTAAAAGTACCATAACACTTCTTAAGGTCAGCAATACACGCTAACAATGAATTTCATTTCTTGTGAAGTCTCGTTCTTACCGGGAGGATCTCCGTTCAATTCCTACGCAGGTTTGCGATTTTAACCTGGATATCTGGATAGAGCTTTCGTGAGAAAAACACAACAGAGGAGCAATGAGGGAAAAAGCCAGAATGTGCCGGCACATCTACGATGTCACACTTGTAGGACCTGCCTGGGTAGTAGGGCTTTTAGATGGGGAGGAACTAAAATTAGTGAATAACCGATTTACTTTTCTTTTATCTCTTCTCTCTCATTCTCCTGCGTAGCCTTCAACTCATCTATCTTCTCTTATTTTGTCTTACATTTATATTTACACCATATATATTTGCACCTTACGCGAATTTAACTTACCGGTTATAAATTCCTGGCGGCGGGTCGACTTGAACCACCAATCTCGAAGTCCATAGTCTTTTTAGCGTTGTCAGCTAAAATGTCACATGAGAGGTCTTATGTATAAGGTGTACAGATACATAGTACATTACCAATGCCATCTCGATAGCTACGAGACGCACACTGCGTAGCGGTCTCGCTCTATAAATAAACCATATTATAGTGAAAAAATGTTTTCAAACAAAACATCTGACCTGCATGAAGGTCCAGAAGGAAATTACTTTCATGGGCATTCGTATTCATGTGTTCACCACCCTGGTAGGCTTAACATGAGGGACAGGGGTTTAACGTAATTTGGAAGGAATGTTTTGCGTATGATAGATGAGTACCAGGTTAACTCCTGGTGGGGGGGGGGGAAGACGGTAGTGCGTAGAGCTAACCACTCTCCCCCACCAAGTGCCAATATTATGGACAGTGGAAGCCTTTACCTTCCACCCTTCCAATGGGCTTCACGGTTTGTACGGAGATGACTTTCCTTTTTGCTTTTTTAAATACTAGTACTCATGTTTATTATGTTTGTTTATTCACACCCCTGCTTTGTAATTCAGTGACCATGGAATGGCTCTTGATGTTGTAAATTATATTTAATTACAATATATATTTTCTTTTCCCTTTTCTTCTTTTCTTTTTGCTAGTTACTTTACGTCGCACCGACACAGATAGGTCTTATGGCCACGATGGGACAGGAAAGGGCTATGGGTGGGAAGGAAGCGGCCGTGGCCTTAATTAAGGTACAGCCCCAGCATTTGCCAGGTACGAAAATGGGGAAACCACGGAAAACCATTTTCAGGGCTGCCGACAGTGGGATTCGAACCTACTATCTTCCGAATACTGGATACAGACCGCACTTAAGCAACTGCAGCTATCGAGGCTCGGTTTTCCTTTTCCTTATTGCATACTTTTGTTGTTATTATTATTACTACATATCCCTTAAAATGTAAAGAAACTAACATTTAATGTAATAAATTATGCTAATCTCTTTGGTTTAATTTATTTCATTGCATATTGTTATTGCTATGGCAACATGACTTATTTATGATGTAAATAAATAAAATAAAAGAGTTTCTTCCAAAATATATTTGTTATACCTGCACCAATCAGACAACCTTTTACGTGCCAGTAAATCTATGGACATGAGCTGATGTATTTGAGTACCTTCAAATACCACCGGACCTAGGCAGGATTGGACCTCCGAAGTTGAGGTCAGAAGGCCAGCGCCTCAGCCGTACATAACGTTCTTACATACATGTATACTTGAAGAACTGAAGATCCATATACAGGCAAGTGGGTCGCCCTATGGTAGAAATCCAAACTGTGTAATTTGGAAGAGAGCAAGCCCATGCGGTAGGCCTACTACGCGTCATAAGAAACTGAGTGAACTAGCTATGCAGTTCGATCACATTGCTGTGAGCTTGCTTTCAGGAGATGGTGGATTCGAACCCCACAGTCTGCAGGTTTGAAGTTCTATTTTTGTGGACTCCTCATTTTCATTTCAGGCTAATGCTGTGGCTGTACCTTTATAAAGGCCACGACCGCTTATCTTCATTTTAAGTCCTAGCCCTCTTTCCTATCCCATTCTTGCCTTACAACCTGTCTTCATGTGATTTAAGGCAATATATATATATATATAAATCTGGTAATGTTGTTTGACTTATTAGTGCCCCTGTACAATTTCTGGGTTTCCCTAATGTTGTAAGCTTGAGATAAACCAACTTGCAAGATAAAAATATTTTTAAAATGCCTCCCATCCCCTACTGCTTATTGAAGAAAGCAGAAGACAGCATCCAAGCAAAAGGAAGGACACCAGGCTGAGCAGCTCAGACGGCTGAGGCGCTGGCCTTCTGATCTCAACTTCGCAGGTTTGATCCTGGCTCAGTCCAGTGGTATTTGAAGGTACTCAAATACATCATCCTCATGTCCATAGATTTACTGGCAAGTAAAAAGAACTCCTGCAGGACAAAATTCCGGCACCGCGGAGTCTCAGAAAACCGAAAGTACTTAGTGGGATGTAAGGCTATTAGCATTATTATTAAATGGAAGGACAGATGTGTCCCATATGGTAAGTCCTTGAACTTATAGAAATTGCAATAAATTATACGATCTAGATTCTCCCTCTTCCTCCCCCTCCCTTTAAGAATACAGTTATAGTAATTCGTACATCAGAATAAAGGCAGGAAATGTTTAAAATTAATTTAATCGACTGAAGGAGAGAATGTATGACTAGCTCAGGTAGGTGGGTTCAATCCGGCGGTATTTGAAAATGCTCAAATACGCCAGTCTCATGTCTAGATCTATCGGTACATAAAGAAACTCTTGCGGCACGGAATTCTGGCACCTCGGCGTATATGAAAACCATAGAAGTAGTTAGTAGAACTAATAACATTACTATTCTCAATTCCGCAGTGGGCTTAAAAGCTGACCTCATTTCCGTTCACGTAGCTTGGCGCGTTAGTGCTCTTATATGTTTCCTGGATAAGCTTGAAGATATAACCAGCCTGCAAGCTGAAAATAAGCCCAATAATCTCTCTCCTTTACTGGTTATTGAAGAGAGAAGGAAACGTTCGCGCAAAAGAAAGGAAAGGCATTAAGTACTGTCTGAAACTTTCGAAAATCACACTGCAAAGACTTATTAAATAAATTACATCTTTTAAAACGTCCCTCTTTTCAAGAATATGGTCGTAGTACTGTATAGAAAAATAAAGGCAGAAATATGTAACATTAATTTGAATGAGTAAGTGGAAACCGACTTAATTATGAATATCTTGATTTACTTCATGTTAACTTTTATCATTTACTAGGGTAGGGGAACATTCATTATCGATGCTTATATTGAAGTTACTTTGTTATGGTTATGTCTGATGATTTTAATATGTAACTAGTAAGGTTGGCAGCAGTGATCAACCATTACAAAAAGAAGAAAAAAAGAGAATCGAGCGGCGATATTTACTTTCTAGTCTATGGCCTTACGTGGCAATAACTATACTGCAAGTGCAGAGTCATCCAATTACTTGATATCCGGGCAGTCACGCGAACTGCATCGCCTGATAAGTCTACGGTCATGGTCATCCGTGTTTTGCGGTAATCGGTGCTACCAACGATAGGGTATTCCTATGCCCTCCACAAGTTATGACATGCAAGAAGATTATTGAACTACTTGCATTTACTTTTCAATAACTTCGTAATTCTCTGTACAGAACAGAATGATATTCCTATTTACTGAAGAAGAAATCTAAAAGATTATTTGGGGGAATTTTCGATGCAATTCGTAATAACATTAAGATTTTTTCTGTATTTTTCTTCTGTTCCTATACTCAACACTTGTAGCAGCGCAAAATGTATTAACTATTTATGAATCGAATTAAAACGTGGAACACGAACACCTGAGAATTTCATTTCATAGTATCTCCTGACCGCTGAAGTGGACAATGTACGAACATACAAGTTGTAAATGAACACTCGCTAAAGGATAAACTATTTATTTACATATCATTTGTACTCTCAGAAGACTCAATTCTGTGATTAGACATATATAATTCAAACAACACTGAGTGAGTGGCATGAGTCTCAAACTCAAAGTAGTACTTACTGTAGATAGGCCAATCCCCTCGCTGGCGGCTAGCCTTGAGCGAAGTTCCCGCGGAGACCGAACATCAGGTAATTGGATAACCCTGTAATTAGTTAACACCTGTATCCATCTTTATTTACACGTTTGTAATATTGCTGTAATACGTCGCTCTGGGCAAAAAATATAAGACGTGAAAGACGAGGTTATGTGTTCAAGTAGAGGCATTGATGTGACCTGGAGGATGGTCTTAATGTAAGACCATGGATACATTGGCCATTGTATGAATTTGAGATATAAGAATTGGAATCAAAAGTAACCTTAGTGCTAGCCCTGCATTCATATTGCTGAAAAGACTTTCAGGCCACTTAGCCATCCTTTCACTCTGAATGCCAAAAGATATAACAGCGTATGAATGAATGAACGAATGAATGAATGAATGAATGAATGAATTAACCAACCAACCAACCAACCAACCAACCAACCAACCAACCAACCAACCAACCAACCAACCAACCAACCAACCAACCAACCAACCAACCAACCAACCAACCAACCAACCAACCAACCAACCAACCAACCAACCAACCAACCAACCAACCAACCAACCAACCAACCAACCAACCAACCAACCAACCAACCAACCAACCAACCAACCAACCAACCAACCAACCAACCAACCAACCAACCAACCAACCAACCAACCAACCAAAACCAACCAACCAACCAACCAACCAACCAACCAACCAACCAACCAACCAACCAAGCAAGCAAGCAAGCAAGCAAGCAAGCAACCAACCAACCAACCAACCAACCAACCAACCAACCAACCAACCGACCGACCGACCGACCGACCGACCGACCGACCGACCGACCGACCGACCGACCGACCGACCGACCGACCGACCGACCGACCGACCGACCGACCGACCGACCGACCGACCGACCGACCGACCGACCGACCGACCGACCGACCGACCGACCGACCGACCAACCAACCAACCAACCAACCAACCAACCAACCAACCAACCAACCAACCAACCAACCAACCAACATAGTTTCGCTTACTCTTCAAATGACGGAGAAAATTATTATTTTCTACGGGCTTCATGTTCTGCAACCAGTGACGGACACCCTCGCAGACGTACAGTTATTTGAAGAATCCATAACAGGAGAAAATTAGAGGATGCATGATATTTCTCTCGGCTTTAAAATTACCCGGACGTAATGTATCTGAACACCGAGGTAACGTGAGGTAAACACTTTTCCCTCTGGTGTCAGTGTGTGTGCGTGTCTGGTTACCTATCTGTTTGTATGTTCCTAAAAGTGGAAAACTGCTGGGCTTATCTACTCACTTACGATTGTGTTATCAGGTGCACATGATGTCACAGTATTCGCATGGAGTTTGTATTTGTAGGAAGATTATTTTCAAACATTTTTGTTAACATTAGGTCTTTCAAAATACTGTGTACAACGAACGTTTAAGAATATGTTATTTTCGTTCCTTTATGCCATGTACGTATTTATCGTACGACGAATAATACCGCAGATGATTACGAACAATTGGATTTTTACTCCAAGTTCCGTGTCCGAGTCCCAAGTGTCGTGCGTATCACTTCAAGATGAGCAAGGAGAAACGCTAAAGAGCCATTTTACTCTTTTCGATAGGGCAGATGTTAAGGGAGGAATCATGAAGGTCAGAGCGCCACACCAGTGATCAGAGATACAAAATGCAACCTGAGAAACATGGAGAATTTCGCACAATTTCGGACAAGGAACTGTACTGTACAAAAAATTTGGAAATTGTCATCATTGTCTCTCGACCTTGTTCACCTTCATATTTCACGTTACTGCCACGCGCATTCGTACGAACAGGTTAAGTAAACGGCCCGAAACACAAACTGAATGGAGGCGAACACTGCCTGAAGTATTAACACCTATAGGGCTCTCGGCCGATGAAACAGGGGCTATTCCCAAACTACTGAGGTGGGTCGCATGGAAATCACTTTAACACATTACAGGAAGAAAACCGTTAAAACAGGTCACATTTTAACATGTCGCATTAAACGTGTGAAATTAGCCGTGTTACTTCGTATAAATTTCTGAAGGTAACATGTAATCCACTGTAAATTCCAGTGCGAAAAACGGGTGCAAATGCCAGTAGACAATATATGTGCCGATCGAAACATTTGTGACATGTTGGTACTAATAATCCGTGACCACAACAGATCGATATTTACCACAGAGTGTTAAATTGTACAGGGTGCTCTCTGTTCAAGGTGGTAGAAGCTTGCTTGGTTTTCCCACGAGGACATGGTTTTGATTCACCGTCAGGAAGTCAAGAAACTTAGAAACGATCCTATAACTTCTGGAGAAGAATATCACCCCGCAATTTACTCAGCCTAAAACAGAAATGAGTATAATTTTCATTCCTGGGAACAAAAGCGGCCGGACATACAGATGATAACTCTGTTCGAGTTCTCAGGTAATAGATACCTCCCACTCTTCCAGGGCCTTCTCAAGCCACGTGGAGAAAACATTGTTTCCGACTTGCCTTCTTTTTACGTTGCCCGGACACTGATAGGTTTTATGGCGACGATGGCATAGCCTCAGCATTTGCCTGGTGTGAAAATGGAAAACCACGGAAATGATTTAATCGTTATTTGGTTGAGGCGCCGGCCTTCTGACCCCAACTTGGCAGGTTCGATCCTGGTGCAGTCCGGTGGTACTTGAATGTGCTCAAATACATCACCCTCGTGTCAGTAGATTTACTGGCACGTAAAAGAACTCGTGCGGGACAATACTCCGGGATCTCGGCGTCTCCGAAAACCGTAAGTGTAGTTAGTGAGATGTAAAGCAATTATTATTATTATTATTATTATTATTATTATTATTATTATTATTATTATTATTATTATTATTATTATTATTATTATTATTATTATTATTATTGATACGGGGTTACCCGTTGAATGCAGAGGTGAAAGAAGGCGCGGGCTGGAATGGGTCTAACTACAAAGCTGAGACATTAATTAAAATTGAATTAAAGGTTATATTTAGCAAAACTTAACAATTTTGACATAGAATTTGAACATACAACAAACAACAACAAGTTAACAAATCAGGTACAAGAGCAGGAAAGCCAAGATTTAGAGATACTTTAACGATCTGGGCTTCGAGCCACACTTTTTACAATTCCTGAGCTCTCAGCTCACAACTACATATTACCAAAGAGCAGAAATCCCCTTATTGCATGGAGCACTTGCTCCCACCTTTCAACCTCAAGCCTGCTAGAGGCACTTTCAAACACAAGAAAGAGCTGACCCGCTCTCAATTTTCCAAGCCTATTAAAGGCAAGACCAGAGTTTTACACTAAATTGCCATCAAGGCACTGCTTACATCAAATGAAACGGGGGTATCTCGTACCCAACCTACTGGGCCTCAGTGGAAAGGAACAGATTAAGTAAATGGCCCAAAATACCAAGATGAATGGAGGCGTTGCTTGCACTCCTACATGAGACCGTTTAAAACCTAAGGGGCACTAGGCCGAAGAAACAGGGGCTAATCCCAAACTATGGAGGTGACTCGTATGAGAAAACTTTAAGACATTACAGAAGGGAAGAAACAGTTACAAAACGTAGTCACCTCAAACCAAAAATGAAGGGGAGCTCAAGAGGCTAAAGCACTCTCTATCCCCGTTTTACAGTTAAAGATATGTGAAGTTTTACAAAAGCGACGGAAAATTACATGTTTCAAGATAGGTTACATAGTAAAGGTTTCGGACCTTCCCCGCGGTTTAGACTGCTGAGCTAGCGAGAAATAAAGATGTTAAGTAGCCATTACCTTGTTGAAGAGCTGCTGCCGGATGAAAGAGGCGCTTCCCGCCTCCTGCTACACTTCCTTACAATAGGCTAGATGTTGTTCGAGTGGCCGAGAGACAAGAAAATCAGCAGTTTTTATACTCTCGGGGAAGATTCGAGACCTTTCATGAGTAATTAAGACACACCCACAGTCGTTTATTGGCTGGCTAAAAGTTACACATCAAAATTGAAGAAGAAAGACACGATTGGTCAAAAATTAATTACAGAAATTCTGGATTGGCTAAGTTCAAAGCTGGCGGAAAGAAAAGATGTATATTGCCAACCCACAAATGAAAGAACGAAATTTAGTAAAGAACAAACTTATGAATACAAAATTTCTTCAAATAAAGTTCTTCCACTTCCCACCACGGTGCATGATTATAGTTTTTAGGCGGTGACATCTATGAGAGAATGACCACACTTCTTGATTAATGGAAAACAAAACAAGTTGAAATCCACACAGTATTTATAACTTTGTAATCACAAAATTTATGGTAATGACATCTTCTGAGAAACTAATGAGTTGATCCAGTTTTTAAAGTTCAGAGTTTCTCCTGTAGAGGAGTACTTATTGGCGGAAGATTCAAATGTGCGGCGTATAGGTGTACCAGCCGGTACAGCCCTCCCCCCCCCCCCAAATGTCCTTCCATGGGGTGACACGGAAGTTTTTTAACAAAATTTAATCATCAAAAGAAGAAAATTTCTGCTTCTTTGCAAATAGATGGTGGTAGTATATGGAGGAGACATTAAGAATTTCCAAAGTTTGTAGGAGATTTTTTAAAAACCATTTAAATCATCAAAACATTTTTTAAGTCTCCTTTGTTTTGAAGTAGATAGTTAGGAGTTGTTTGAACTCCGGCTTGAGAGTGTCTTTGTTGCCGCAGAATGCCAACCACACGATGACAATTTTGACGACAAGACCAGCCGCCGCTGCAGATGCCCAGCCGAGGTCCTCCGGACCCCTCAAGTACCCGGAGATACCTCTCTCCCGCACTATGAGAGGGGTAGTCGTGGTGAAAGACGCCGCAGATGCGAAGTTTGTTTATAGTCCCCAGATAAGCTTGCGGTAGGTGCGCCGCACTTCAGCCTGTGCCGGGAGATAGCCTCCGGCGCGCCGTACACAGAAGGTAATCACGGGAGTGGAGTGGGCCCTTACCGCACCACGGTGGCGGTAAGGCAACGAACGGCTGAGGGGCACTGAAACAGTAACATCTCGGCGGCAGAATTGTTGTTGACAACTGATTTAAGGGTACGATCTTTGTTGAAGAGGCAGAGGGGTCAGCGGCATGGAAAATTTTTCTTTTTGCCACTGATATGGTTTTGGCAGGAGACTGGAGCTTGGTAATGGCCGCGAGGAAAGGACAGCAGAATAACCAGAGAGGAAGATCGTACAATTAACACATAGGCACAAGGAAAATAATCCAAGGGCAGAAGGCCTTAAAATAAAACAAAAATGTAACCTTCACGGGTCTTACAAAATGTTCATGACTAAGTTATTAAGGATATTACACAGGTTTCACCTGAGACAGGTGAACCCTAAAGATCCTCTCGGTGGCTGGATTGCTCACTAATAAAGTTACTGGAGTTAGAAAATCTAAAATGATACACGGCCCATGAAATCTGGGGGCAAGATTGCCCGCGGGAACAAAGTTCTTGATCATTACTGGGTCGCCGACTTTAAATTGGTGGGCCTCCGTCCACGATCATATCTTTCCCTAACCTTTTGATGAGAAACTTTAAGATTGGCCTTAGCCTTCTTCCAAAAGTCTCTAATATTATTGTCTAAGGTAGAATATCACTAAGAGACCAAAGGTTAGAGAGCGGCGTGTTGGGTACAAACTTAAACATCAATGACGCTGGAGTGAATTTATGAGATTCATGAACCGCCGAATTCAAAGCGAAGGCCAACCAATGCAGGGATGTGTCCCACCTGAAGTGATCGTCATGATGATAGGCAATTAGAGCCGACCTCAGATTACAGTTGACCCGTTCAGCCAGAGAAGGTTGAGGATAGTACGCTGATGTGGTTACTGTTGTTACATGTGAGATGGATAGATCAAAACAGAATTTACGGAAGAGATTGGAGGTAAAGGCTTTAGCATTATCAGAAACAATATATTGACACGGACCAAAAGAAGCAAAGATGGAATTTAAACATAAATGGTGGACTGTGCGGTAGCGAGCTTAGTCGGAAACAACTAGGAAAACCTTATGAAACAATCTACACACACAAGGATGAATTTGTTGGCACTCCCCTTTGATTGGAGGAAGGGTCATACGTAGTCGATATAGAGGCGTTCCATCGGGCGCGACGCTTGATGAGAAGACAAGAGCCCTTGCTTAGTGGACATGGTAGGTTTACTAAGCCAACAAGATTTACTGGCTTTTACCAATTCAAGAATTTCGCCGTCCATACCTTTCCAAATGAACATTTCTCGGATCTTTTCCCGGGTTTTGTAGATGCCTAAATGCCCCCCTAATGAGGTCTCATGGTAGTACTTGAAGATCATAGGTACAAGAACGGCTGGAACCACTCATTTTATTATCATGCCGCCACGGGCAACATAAAACACCATTCCTCAATACATAAGGGACGACATGTTCCCCAGAAGAAAGGGTTTCCATAATAGGGGCCAGCGTCGGATCTTCACGTTGATATTTTTCAATATCCCTAAACAACATGGGGGCATCAGTTAGAATAGCATTTATGTCAGGAGGTATGGACTCGGGAAGTGAAGCACTATCTTCCCGTTCAGAGGTCTCTACATCATTAGAAAACATACGGTTTAGTCCGTCCGCTACAACATTTTCAGACCCTCTTATATGCCTAACATCAAACTGGAAGGCAGAAATCCTGTTGGCCCAGCGGGCTATACGACCAGTACGACGCGGCCTAGCTAAGACCCAACTTAAGGCTTGGATATCTGTCTTCAAGTCGAACTTGACGCGTTCCAGATAGAGGCGGAACTTCTCTAGCGCAAATAAGACAGCCAAACCCTCAAGTTCATAGATGGAATACTTAGCTTCTTGAGCCAATAGAGTCCTAGATGCATAGGCGATGGGTCGCTTCCCTAGTTCAGTCACCTGAAGAAGGACTGCAGCCACCGCCGACGACGACGCGTCAGTTTGGACGATGCATTTCTTCGAGAAATCAGGCATGGCAAGGACAGGGGCGTTACAAAGAGCTAATTTGATGTCTTCGAAAGCGGCTTGTTGAGAAGGCCCCGACTCGAATTTGACGCCTTTCCTACGGAGTAAGTTCAAGGGCGCCGCTCTGTTAGCGAAGTTAGGAATAATTTTCCTGAAGAAATTCACCATTCCAATGAATCTGGCAATACCTTTGATGTCCTTGGGAGGTTTAAAATCACGGATGGCCTGTGTTCTTGAATGATCCACTGCGACACCATCGGGCTACACAGTATGCCCTAGAATTGACATGCAAGGTTTAGCGAAAGCAACCTTGGACAACTTCACAGTTAACCCTGCCTTACGAAGGCGATTAAGGACCTCTTTGAGGTGATCTAGTTGTTCTTCAAAGGTCTCCGAAAATACGACGACATCATCGAGATAATGGTATAAGTACTCGAATTTGATGTCGGAGAAGACCCTATCTAGCAGTCGCGTAAGCACAGCTGCTCCCGTGGGGAGCCCGAAAGGCACGCGGTTGTACTCATACAAGTTCCAATCCGTTGCGAAAGCTGTAAGATGTTTGGATTCTTCTGCTAGATGAATCTGGTTATACGCCTGATTGAGGTCTAAAATCGTGAAAAAATTAGATTTCCGAAACCATGAGAAACAAGAGTGAAGGTCTGGAAGGGCACAGATTGTAACACCGCCTTTCGATTTAAAGCTCTATAGTCAATCACAGGCCTGAAGCCACCTTGGGGTTTCGGGACTAAGAAAATAGATGATGAGTATGCCGACTTAGAGGGCCGAATTTGACCGTCCTTCAGCATCTGATCTATGATCTCCTTCAGAGCCTTCATTTTAGGTGGAGATAACCTATAAGGTGGAAATCGGACTGGAATCGAATCCGTAACCTCGATCTTGTATTCGATAAGGTCAGTAACACCAAGAGTTTCAGAGAAAACATCTGGAAATGACTGACACAACTTACGAATACTCTCAGTCTGCTCCTCAGGTCTCATCCGGGGTAGGCGAAACAGATGAACATGATACAGAATTACATTTCAACAAAGGGATTTTGAAATTACTAGCAAATTTGAAACTCCACGACTTGCTCTGAATGTCGAGCACAAGACCGGTGTGAGACATGAAATCAGCTCCCAATATAATAGGGCAAGACAAATGCTTGGCCAAAACCAGTTTCACTTTCCAAGTGAACTTCGAAATGCGAATTTTGGCATGTAGGGAACCTAAAATTTTTAATGGAGAGGAGTTTGCCGAAACGCATTGAACCGAAGACGAACAATAACCAGGAAATTTACAGGCAGACTTTAATTTAGAGTACCATTCAGCCGACATAATTGAACAAATACTGCCTGAGTCTAATAGAGCAGTGACGAGTTCATTATTTAATTCAATTTTGAGAAATGGTACAGGTGCGGGGGAATCCGCCGCAATCCTAAGACATTCTTTTGGGGATTCAAAGGTGGGGTTGGAAGACCATGTTCCGAGCCTGAGATTTCGGCTGGTTTACTTGGGGCTGAGCCTTGGAAAGATGAGTTAACCGACTCAGCCGAAGCCACTAGTCACTTTTGATTATTGGTGGAAGTTGCACCAGAAGTTGAGCAGGAGGGGGTGCCATTAGTATTAGGGCAATTATTGACAATATGGGAAAAAGCACCGCATTTAAAACAGCCTCGAGATGACCCTGCTCCATTCTTTGCCCTGTTGGATTTGATCAAAGGGCACTTGTTCCGGAGATGATCTGCGGACCCACAAGCATAACATTTGTGGGCTGCGATGGTTCGACGAGGCCATTCTCCTTATAACCCTTCTCCATACCCATTCTTTCCTCTCTCCCCATCTCTCATACCCTATATCTCCTAACCCTAGTTTTCGTAATTTATTTTTGCACTTATTCACCCAATACTTCTCGTTCTCCATATTTTCCTGGAATCTATACGTCTCTTGTACTAAATCCCCTCACTTCCCTTCTTCCAATCTCATCCAATATTTCATCACCCTCTTAGCTATAGTAATGTCTATCGATTCTTTACATACTACTCTAGCCCCCACATTTGCAGTACAGTTTGGGACCCCCATAATAATCTTACTAAATTTATCCACCACCTGGTTTAGTTCTTTTCTACTTTCTTCCAATCCCCATATTTCTACCCCATATAACATTTTTCCTTTAACTATTGACTGGAACACCATTCTCCGGATTTTGTACTTTATAAAAGGGTAATTCCCAATTATGTTTCATAATATGTTAGTTATCCTTTTAGTGATTTATTTACTTATTTAATTTAATATATGTCTTGTAAAAACATTTAACTGCACGTTTCGTGGTTGTATTTTGCAAAAATATCAAAAATACATTTTTAAGTATTTCGATAATACCTAACATTACTTGTAAAAATATATAATAAGCTCCCATTGTAACACACCTCCTCATCAAATATTATTAGATATAACAATTAAAATGCTAATATTGCTAATGAACTTCGAGTGAAATATCGTTCTCACATTTAGTACCCATGTTATTTATATTAGGTTCATAGCTTCTTGTCTTCAGTAACACACAAGAAGCACATAGGTCTGAACCAAGACGGATTCTAACTGTTGACTTCACAACGTTCATTGTAGGGTGTTTAACGTTTCCTTTAAGAAACTGCACAAACCCATTACGAATACCCACCATACTTGAGGCTATTCTGTAAGTCATAGCCCATTTTAATACAAGTTCTTGCTTCACATCCTTCATTATATCCTTACCTATTGTCATATTTTGTAAACTTAACAATTTTACTAATTCCTCCCTCCCCTCATCATATTTTCACAAGGAAATGAGACATAACAGCAATGCTTTCTTGTAAGATGACATACGTGTTTTCATCAAGACATACTGAATACATCTGGGAGTTATCCGAATCAGCTTTCAAATGCTCCGAAACATCTTCACTCATTCTTATTATTCTACCCTTGACAGTATTTCGGCTGGCTGGCATTTCTTTAATTCATGTACGATGTCGGCATTTAAAAGATCTCTGGTGATACATTTGGTGTTTACCCGACAAAATTCATCAAATCTCAGCCATAGACGCCCAAGAGAGTTTTGGTTTACACGGTCTGCCATCTAGTGGGCCTGGAGTAAAACGGAACATCGAAATTGACGAGCAGACAGCCAGATGGCGTCAAATTGAAATGTCTGCACACGGTAGCTGAGGCCATACGATTATTATTATTTTTATTTTGTTAGGAAAGTCTTCAATTAATGTATCGGACGTCGATAAGAAAGTCTCTTTCAAGAACTCACCGTCAAAAATCGGCTTCCCATGCTCTAATATGCAGTGAGACAGATGGAAACATCCGCACTGATATTATTCTTTGGCCTGAAAGATGATGCAAAACAAATAGTTTGCTTTCTGTATTCTTCGATTTTCTGTGAAACGAGCTCTCTTCTTTCTTCATTTGACATGGAACGAATATTTAAATGATTCGTCCGGAAATGGTGCTTTTGGCCTACATTAAATGTGCGGGACACGACGGTTTTCAGTCACAGGCAACACAAAGGGTTATTGCTTATTTGTATCACTCTGAATTCCGTTGTCCACCGTCCTTGAAGAATCCGGTTACTACTTTTGTTAAATTTCTGTTTTTTCGGCACCGAAAACATGTTTGTGAGGTCCGTATACAAATGACATTCAATAAACAGTAACACACAACGAATAATTACGCGCTACTAGCTACCACACACTCGTCAAAATTCACTCACCGACTAACTGACGGCCAGGTTTTCGATATTTATTTCTTACACGTGAAACACTATGACTATACGAACCATGTGATATTGTATAGTCTGTAGCACAAGACGTATATAAAATATTTAATATGTTCATGTAGCGTGCCACCGAAATCCACACGCGTGGCATAGGTTCGCCATCCCTGGTTTAGCCTGTACTCTCTTAAGTTGATTTGTGGATTAATCACCTACTTCAAAAAATTAACTACGGATGCTAGCTCAGTAGTATTGTCAGTGATAGTGGAGAGGGCCTCATCAATATCTTTCTCTCCCAATGTTGGGATACAAATTGATAACTCTAATGACCCCTTCAGTTTGTTTGTGTCTACCGCAACCGTGCCTCCAGATTGAACATTTCTAATGGTTAATTCATAAATCAATTCCTCCTTGCGCAAATAGCCGGGATGGAGGACTTCGCGAGGGCCGGACATGATGACCAAAACTTGACAAATTTAGAAATTTGGAAAAGAAAATTCCAGCAACTGAGAAAATTGTTAGAGTTCAAATTAAATTTAATCTTTAGCCGTCAAAAAGGGCTAAATTGAGACCCATTCAACCATGCTCTGCTACCACTTGATACGGGGTTACCCGTGGAATGCAGAGGTGAAAGAAGGTGCGGGCTGGAATGGGTCTAACTACAAAGCTGAGACATTAATTAAAATTGAATTAAAGGTTATATTTAGCAAAACTTAACAATTTTGACATAGAATTTGAACATACAACAAACAACAACAAGTTAACAAATGAGGTACAAGAGCAGGAAAGCCAAGATTTAGAGATACTTTAACGATCTGGGCTTCGAGCTCCACTTTTTACAATTCTTGAGCTCTCAGCTCACAACCACATATTACCAAAGGGCAGAAATCCCCTTATTGCATGGAGCACTTGCTCCCACCTTTCAACCTCAAGCCTCCTAGAGGTACTTTTCAAACACAAGAAAGAGCTGACCCGCTCTCAATTTTTCAAGCCTATTAAAGGCAAGACCAGAGTTTTACACTAAATTGCCATCAAGGCACTGCTTACATCAAATGAAACGGGGGTATCTCGTACCCAACCTACTGGGCCTCAGTGGAAAGGAACAGATTAAGTAAATGGCCCAAAATACCAAGATGAATGGAGGCGTTGCTTGCACTTCTACATGAGACCGTTTAAAACCTAAGGGGCACTAGGCCGAAGAAACAGGGGCTAATCCCAAACTATGGAGGTGAGTCGTGTGAGAAAACTTTAAGACATTACAGAAGGAAAGAAACAGTTACAAAACGTAGTCACCTCAAACCAAAAATGAAGGGGAGCTCAAGAGGGTAAAGCACTCTCTATCCCCGTTTTACAGTTAAAGATATGTGAAGTTTTAGAAAAGCGACGGAAAATTACATGTTTCAAGATATGTTACATAGTAAAGGTTTCGGACCTTCCCCGCAGTTTAGACTGCTGAGCTAGTGAGAAATAAAGATGTTAAGTGGCCATTACCTTGTTGAAGAGCTGCTGCCGGATAAAAGAGGCGCTTCCCGCCTCCTGCTACACTTCCTTACAATAGGCTAGATGTTGTTCGAGTGGCCGAGAGACAAGAAAATCAGCAGTTTTTATACTCTCGGGGAAGATTCGAGACCTTTCATGAGTAATTAAGACACACCCACAGTCGTTTATTGGCTGGCAAAAAGTTACACATCAAAATTGAAGAAGAAAGACACGATTGGTCAAACATTAATTACAGAAATTCTGGATTGGCTAAGTTCAAAACTGGCGGAAAGAAAAGATTTATATTGCCAACCCACAAATGAAAGAACGAAATTTAGTAAAGAACAAACTTATGAATACAAAATTTCTTCAAATAAAGTTCTTCCACTTCGCACCACGGTGCATGATTATAGATTTTAGGCGGTGACATCTATGAGAGAATGACCACACTTCTTGATTAATGGAAAACAAAACAAGTTGAAATCCACATAGTATTTTTGACTTTGTAATCACAAAATTTATGGTAATGACATCTTCTGAGAAACTAATGAGTTGATCCAGTTTTTAAAGTTCAGGGTTTCTCCTGCAGAGGAGTACTTATTGGCGGTAGATTCAAATGTGCGGCGTTTAGGTGGACCAGCTGGTACTATTATTATTATTATTATTATTATTATTGTTATTATTATTATTATTATTATTATTATTATTATTATTATTATTATTATTATTATTATTATTATTACGGGGATAACCGTGGAACAGAAAGAGGTTAAAGAAGGTACCGGGGTGAATGGGTCTATCTACAATATCAAAGTTGAGTTATAACTTTTAAAAATTATATTTCTTTTCCAAAAACAATCTTAACAATATTTTTCACTGAGTGAACATAACAATACATCAGGTACAAAAGCTATCTTGAAACAAGGCTAAGAAAATCCAAGATTCAAAACTTTAACAATTTTGGGCTTCAAGCCCCTATTTTACAATGTCAGAGATACCTGATTCAGATTACCAAAACTTTTCAAACTAAGGAATCATTTTTCCAAGGGCAGAAATCCCCTTAATTCAAGAGCACTTGCTCCCTCAATTACAATGTCAAGACTTCCAGAGGCACCCTTCGCAATTACAGAACTTTGAAAAAGCAGGCTCTCAGCTTATTACGGCCCACTCAAGGCAATCATCAAACTTTTACACTCTCTATCCTTCCATGGCCCAACTATAATTTGAAACAGGCGTATCTAGTACCCAACATATAGGGCCTTTGTGAAAAAGAACAGGTTAAGTAAACGGCTCGAAACACAAACTGAATGAAGGCGAACACTGCGCTCCAGATAATGAAATATTAAAACCTATAGGGCTCTCGGCCCATGAAACAGGGTCTATTCCCAAACTACTGAGGTAGCTCGCATGGAAATCACTTTAACACATTACAGGAAGAAAACCGTTACAAAACGAAGTCACCTCAAACCAAGATGAATGGGAGCTCGAGAGGGTAACTCACTCTCTATCCTCGATTTACAATTAAAGATTTTATGTTCTTACATTAGTCGAGATAAAGGTTACATTTTAGAAAAGTAGATTCCCCTCGGAATAATTTGCGGCTACAGCAAGAAAGATGGAATTATGTGGCCATTACCTTGTAGATGTTCTAGTTGCCGACGAAAGAGGCCGACCGCCTCCTACTTAAACACACACACTCAGATAGACGACGATCAATTGTCCAGGAAACATGAAAAGCCGCTGTTTATAAACCCTCAGAGAAGGTTCGAGATCATTCACGATTAATCAGGACACACCCTCTTAAATTTTATTGGCTAACACAGAGTGAACAAGAAATGCGGAATTGGTTGAAAATTAATTACCAAAATTCCTGACTGGCTAGATTCAAAACTGGCGGAAAGAAGAGGAAGTATTGCCAGCCCAAAAATAAATTAACATAGATCAGTTACGAAAAACCTAGGAATACAAAACTTCTTTATATTATAAGTTCTTACACCTTGCACCAGGGTGCATGATCATAGTTTTTTGGTAGTGTCATCTGTGGAAGAATGTCCAAACTTCTTGATGAATGGCAAACAAAACAAGGAAAAATTCACTCAGTTTAGGAAACTTCACAACAAAACAATTACTTAGTTTTTCAGTGGTGACATCTTCTGATTAAAGTTCTAAGTTCCTGTTGTAGTAGTTTCCACTTTTGTTCGATAGAACAGAGACATTGCGCTTATTTTTAATGCGCGGCGTTGAGGTGTACGTCCCGGTACAATTATTATTATTATTATTATTATTATTATTATTATTATTATTATTATTATTATTTACTATTTTTATTAAATTGTTCATGAGGTTGCTGTTTTAAGGAACAAGTTTAATTACATTTCAATAAAGGAATTATTTTCACTGTTCCATATTGTCATGATGGTTTTTTTTGTTCACAGGAAAAAAATAGTATTCCAAACAACCTTCATGATTCATCTATTAGTATGGCTAGCGCTGATCTCTTCAAAACGCCCTCGTAAGTAATGCTTTTAATTTTAATCGTACAGTTTATCACTCTTGTCTCAGACTTGGCAAACCAGTTTTGCTACTCATTATTTTTCTTCATTTCCGGGGGGCTATATAGTTTTTACCTTGTAATCTTGTACCGTTCTAAAAACTAAATCGATAAAATATAATGAAGTTTGTTATAAGTATATAACATACAATATATAAATATAAATTGAAATACATCTTCGTTGTAGACTGTTATGCCTTTCAAACTAATTTGTGGTGATATAAGACTATTCCTTTATGAAATTGGATTACAAAAGGAATAACAAATACCCTCATGTCAGCCTTACAGTAGTGTAGGCAGAGTTGCATAAATAGTAGGGATTAAATTAGGCTTTCTCGCATGCAAATCTCATAGCAAGACCGCCGTGCGGGCATTGTAGCTACGAGAAACTGATTTGAAAAATTTCTTAGCGCATACAAGTTCATATACCGACCGATTTCATTACACGGTACCGACTGTGTAGTTGTAAGTTTGTTTGGGATACTGAATGCTTGAGATCTATTGTAGCAGGCCTGAAGTTTTTCTTGGTTTCCTATTTTCCATTTTTTTATTTTCATGTACAATAATTATTTTTGGACTTTTTATAAGGTGTATACAAGGGGCAAAATATTTTAAAATATTATGTTAGTAAGTCTTCAAATAAAGCAGCATTATTTAACGTTACATATATGCTACATCATGAGTAAACATACGGTTACCATTCAAACTAGTTATTACATAAAATATATATAAGTATGTGTTCTTTCTCTTTTATTTCAGTCACATTTGTCAATAAGACTTAGTTTTACATTCTCTCACTGATATGGTAAAATATATGGTATCACACCCTTCTTTCAGTCTACTTTCTTTCCCCCAATTTCTGTGTTTCCTTCCCTACAACAGCACTGTCCTGAAACACTTATGCTCAATTCAAACTACTGGCGGAAAGCCTTGTAGCAATCCCTGTCTTTGTTGAAACAAAGAAAAACATCACACTTTACGAACGTGAACCCGTTGCATCCAGGAAATTTGCAACAGTTTCGAGTGGTGATCCACTTGGGCCAGTGATCCGTGGCGTCTTGTCGCAGATCCTTTGATGGAACAACAGCTCTAGGACACTTCTTCTTTCTGGTTTCAAGCTGCTGCTGAATTTCATGGCTTGGTCTGCCCCTCTTTTGGCTACTTCTTCCCATAGAACAGAGACGTTGTGCTACCTCAGTTCTGAAGTACTTCTGATTCAGGATTTTCCTCCTAGGATCCTTCTTCAGCAGTATTTCCTTATATAAAATCCAGGCATTTATGACTGCCAGATCAAGTAAATGGTAAGACAGTCTGAAATACCACTTTTTAGATCTCAGTGTATGGCGGTCCAGGTGACTGTCCATCAAATCTACACCTCCCATGTGTCTGTTGTACACTATTACAATTTGAGGACAATTTACTTTTTTGTGAGTTTTTGAGCTTCGTTCATAGCGTTCCACTATTGTTTCTGGAAATTTCCCCGAGAATGTTGACAGAAATATCACACATTTATTGTCTTTCCAAATCAAAGATACCTCAACACCACTCACATTCGCTACAAACTCTACTGATGTACCTCTTGGAAGCTTATTTAGTTCTTGCTCCGTTGGTAATTTACAGTCAGGAATCCTGTTTCTGCGTGCTGTTTGCAATGATGGTATGCCCTGTTTGTGTGGATAGACCAGAAGAGGAACTGATGTATAATAGTTGTCGAAGTAAAGATTATGATTCACGTGTTTAGGAATACCTCGAGCTAACCTCACCACGACATTTGAACTTGCACCTAGATCTGGTTCTATAGGTAATCGAGAGGCAGGATCATTCTCTTGTCCACTGTAGATCTCGAATTGATAAGCAAATCCTGATGTAGAACAGAGAACGAATAGCCTATAACCCCAGTTATGTGGTTTGTTCTGGACGTATTGCCGCAGATGATGTCGAACTTTAGTAGGACACATTTGCTCATCTATTGACAAACATTCGTCCATACGAACTGATGAAAAAGTTCCCAGCAAAGAATCAATAACCGGCCTGAGTTTATGCAGTTTATCATGACCTGGCTCACCTCTGGGTATTTGTTTTTCATTGTCATTAAAATGGAGACTTGTTCGAGTTCTCTCAAACGTATTTACAGACATTGTATTCTTCACAAGATCAAGGCCAATTGTATCACTCCATAAATCACGTACACTGTCGTTATGGGTGACAGATGTTAGTAAACATATCCCAAGGTACTTTTGCACGTCACTTTTAGTTAATTGGAAGGCTTTAGCAGGGTCCTTTTGAGAGGCGTAAAGTATACTCTCATCTGCAATTCTCTGGATCAGTTCATCTGTGAAAAAATACTTGAAATATTGATATGGAGTCTACAAGTTCATAATTCTATCGGGGTAATCTAAATTTTCTTTGAATTTCTTCTCGTCATCACTGTTGGAAAGATTCTTCCTTTTTCCAGGTACAATGAAGGCGTTTTATTATTGATTTGACATTTTTAGTTTTGTGACTCTCCTGATGAGTTAGCTGAGCACCGTCAAATGGTTTTATTGTCATCATGCTCATTTTGTGGTATCACATGGCGAGTGGAATGTTCAGTATTATCCACCTGCGAGGTACTTGTAGTAGCAGGTCGTTCATCAGCTGATGTGTCACTCTCGGAACTCGTGAAGGCATATAATTCATTTGGATATAGTGTAGGATCATCATCACTGTCATCAAAGTCACTGAGATCATCGTCACTTCCAGAAGCTAATTCTAGAAGTTGTAGAACCTCTTCTCCACTGGCATTTTTCTTCAACAATCCACGACGATCAAATAGTCAATCCATAACTTGAAATTCAATGAAGAACAATAGAATTAGTCTAATTGATAAATATACCACCCAGTCAACACTATCTATTACCAATAATGTGAATAATATGGGATTATTTACTTCAGAAATCTAAATTACGCAACATAACCTAACAATTATGAAGTATCAATATTTACATGATGTTGCATATATGCAACAAGCACAAATTTCCGTATAACACCGGATATATTGTATGCATTGTGATATAATTCAGGAAATATGTCTATACGTACCTTATTTTGTTCATATGATTTTTATCTTCTTCAAAAAATACCTTTTAATAATGCAGATTCAATTTCATCCTTCAAGTCAAAGACAAAATGGTGTAGCTTCTCCCACCTCATAACATATGCTATTCTAAGCCCACAGTACAGGCAACCTATGGGTAACTAATGTCAAAGATAATCTATGAACATCTTGGAAAACATTTAGAACATGCATTGGTTCATGAAATGCTCACCAGAGGTGTGCAAATCAATTTGTTAATCTATGTTGCATATATGCTACACCATGCAATAAAGGGCTAGCCTTGACTTTTCCCTACGTCGCCGTAAACTTGTATGCTTTAGTGCGACGTTAAACCGTTAGTGCGTGTTCGAGCACATTTCGAACAAATATAATTAATCATCTACATTTTATAATTATTTCACTGAACTTCTTGAAATGAACAGTTGTTCATATAGAACTGTATGAATTCAGAAGAGAAACAAACATGAATAACTCTCTTTTGCGGCCCTCAAAGTGGCAGCCTTTAGGGAGGATATTGCTTCTTCGATATGAAATGTTCGGTTGAGAAATACATAGCGCAGTTTTCTACTTTACAATGCAACAATCATACACATTGTGCCCAATAAGATATCTCAAATACCTTCCAGTACATCAAGGAATACCTATTTCGTCAGATTTCCTTATGTCTGTCCGAAAGTATTTCGTGAATGGGTAAATGAAAGACTTTGATGAAGTCCAGGAATTTAGAGGATGGTAAGTGTTATTTTATCCGGTAAAGTCAAAGAGATGATCTATCCTCGTAGCATTAACTGAAGAAATAATCACTGTAAAACCCTTCCCTAAGATTGTTAAGAACATGAACCACAATCGGAGATACACTGATTTAAAGCCAGGAACCAGGAAACATAAAACAGCTAAAAGGCAATTTTCAAAAGCCAAATGCTTTGGTAATTTCAGTTAACGTTCAGGACCTGTCAAAAGAAAAGAAAATGTTGTCAGATGTGTGCAAGCAAATTACTAGATATGGAAGTCGTTCTAGGAACACATACGGGAGCAAATGATGAAATATATAAATTGGAGGCAATAAAATTGGTCATAGATAGACGCCATGAGCAGTACGACAGTGTGAATTTATCCCAACCAAGATGTTAGAGTGAAGTCTACAACAACTTTGAAATCTTGGCCGATCATTTAAGTCCTCTTATCACATCCAAATACCAACCACCAAATGAGAAACTCATGTTTCAGAGGCTTAATAATTTTAAAGCGCACAGAAAGAAGATTATTTTAGAGGAATCAGCTGCGTTTGCCACACTGCGGATAAGAGCAGTGAATAATTAAAAGTGTGGAGCTCAAATAGATCTGTGAATTAGAAGTAACCGACGTGAACGTGGCGGGAATGATTGCTGATAAAACCAGCTAGGAACAATGGCAGGAGGGTTATCGAAATGAGGAGATAAAGGTAGGAGTAAACTTCATGTATGATGATGTTCCTATTAAACGGCTTCGGTAGGGGGTCATGTGAGGTGAAGAGAGGAGGATAGGTTACTTAGAAGAATAATGGGCTCTGCTATAAAGGGTAAGATAATAGAAGTAGATGGTTAAAACTTACTGTTGTAATGTTAAAGGGTGCGGACTAAATGAGACCACGGAGTTAGTTGCAAACAGAGGGTTGTAGAAAGAACGTTGAAGGAATTCTGTAATGAGGAAGTATGTATGTATGTATGTATGTATGTATGTATGTATGTATGTATGTATGTATGTATGTATGTATGTATGTATGTATGTATGTATGTATGTATGTATGTATGTATGTATGTATGTATGTATGTATGTATTGCAGCCGCCCCCTCCCTAAATGGCACCGGCATAGAATCTACAGGGTCGCACACGGGTCAAGAAAAATTAAAATAAGTAGGCGCTGAATTAGAGTAATCTTAAAGGCGTACGGGGGAGGAGAAGCGGGGCATACTTAACTAAAATGAGAACACATCCAAATTAAGAATTTAACTCACAAACCGGTTTATTCAACCTTAATGATGATGGGAAATGGCGCATTAAAATACACTAATGAACGAGTAATATACATAAATGTTTGTTGTGAATTATTATATGGACATTTGTCCATTATGCTTGATAGAAATGAGTACGTTTATCGCAAAGCGATGTCTCGTGACATGAAGCGAATGAAAATTTTACCATAACACTGAGGCTATATTATCACTAACACATAAAACTAACATGCACCGACAACGTGTCTGAGCAATCTCTACTCTAATGAAAACCTAAATTTCCCAATGAAATGACGTAAAAGTAAAATGCACTCATATGAAACAACGCCTGGGTTCGAACCGACCCTCGCTAGTATACACATTGCCAGGCTGATGGACAGAACCACCACTGACCTTATTTACAACCACACATGACACAAAGAACATATAAAATCATACATGATATGCAGCAAAATGCGCAAGGCACTTTGATCTTCCTTCGGACGCCGTAAACCTCCAATGTCCACGTTGAGCATCGAACTGACAACCTCTTGCGATGAAGACGGGGTCCTGTAATGCCTATCTATATTATACTCGAACAATTAACAACTATTCACTAGCAAACATTAGCATTATCGGCCGGGCCACTTGTTAATAAATACAGTACTCTGGCGTGTTGATTGAATCACATATTCAGCCGTCAAACAGGCCTCTTTCTCACTTTAAAATCCCTTGCCTTTTCATTGGGAAACACACAAAAAAAACACGACCGGTGGCAGGGGCAGACGAAATGCTCCCTCCTCCACATGCGGTCAACAGCCCCGCCATTAACAGGCGTAACATTCCCTTTCATAAAGACACAAGACCACTCCACTCGGAAGTACGTCTACAATAAACTGAGGTCTCAAACACTCGCGCAAATCACCTCGAATTCAACACATATTTTCCCAACAGTATCACGTCACTTTCACAACGCGGCTCCGGTATTACAATGCTAATATTTGCCCGATCATTATTATTATTATTATTATTATTATTATTATTATTATTATTATTATTATTATTATTATTATTATTATTATTATTATTATTATTCCTGCCGTTCTGCATAACGTACCCGCTACATTAATCATACATGGTCATCGTGCGGAATCTATTCAGCAATTACAACACAATTGACGTGCTCGCACGGCAATTAACATCTGATTATTGACAGCTAATTAATCGATGATCAGCACTTGGTTACCTTACCGTCACACGGCAATACCTTAATTAATTAATTAATATTCACACGGATTGATATTTGACACTCGCACTGTGATCACATCCTGGTAAGCTTAATCACATAATCAGTTTAACTCATAACGCTCCCTATCTAAGTATTACAAAGGGGGTTTTTTGGCTGTCAGTTCGGCCGCTGGGCCTCGTAGTTACGTGCCTTACACACTATAGTACTTACCGTTTTTACTTGCCATGCACTTATCAAAATAATAATTACTCTAATTAATAACTATTCTCACTGCACTCTCCTAAACTGATTACTTCCGGTCTTCTGACGCAAATAATCAAACAAAATCTCCTAAGAAAAATAATTGAATAAATCTCTACCACATGCAAACTAAAGTATTATATTCCCTAAATTATTTACAATCAATTACTCAGACCTGTCGTCGGTTTCCTAAACTAGGAATTAACAACTACGCGCCCATTTCGGCGCTCTATTTCAACTGGACTACATCTTTAATCCTTTATAGCGTCAGCCTACGATAAACATTTCCCATCCCCTCTAGGCATGCCAGATATTAAAAATTAGTACTCATCTCTATCACATGATGACACCTTCGTCAGCTCAGGAGGTCCATCCTGGGCTTACTCCTGGTCCATGGGCACCGCGGTGATTACTTGCATTTCCATACCATCTTGAAGTTGAGGGTCCATGGTTCGTTGCTGGTGGAGCCGCTGGCAGTTAATCCTGTACACATAGAACGTCACTGTTTAATTTCACACTCCGGTTAACAGCGTTCAATATGAACGTCCGGTCACGATCTCGGATACGACTACGTAGTCCGCGGTTCAGTACCGAATCCCGTCTATCTCTCAGCCACTATTCAGTCTGCTGCTACGTAAGATTATTATGCTATAGTAATGATAATAATATTACTTTACACTTCACGGTTTTATAAAAAGTTAACACTGATGTCACGGAGACCAAACTATACATTATTTTTGCGAATTCTATTATTTCACTTGAAATGGAAGTTAACTTCACTTGAACAAAGAACTAACGAGGGCTTAACCAAGCATAGCTTCGCCGTCGATGAGCCGCGAGTCCCGAGTGACGCTTGTCCCTTAGTGCAGTGGTTTTTACAAGGGAGCGATACCCCTTCCACTAATTTGCGTATTGCCTATTCACGGCATACTCGAGGTGTAATAGTACGGCTAATTGGTGACCAATATTTAGTTGATGCGATTGAGACATAACCACTCAATGATCCTTCGGTGGATCTCCTTCAATTAATTAAAATCTGTCCGGCTTCCCCTACCACGCGGGGTGAAGTCCCTCCGTCGAGGACGTGTCATGAGAATAAACAGATGGCCCCAGTACTTTTACACGCGGAAACAACACAGTATTCTTTCTTCTTCTGAAAGTTATCAAGAAAGGGGACATTAGACACTCTAAATAAATGTCCCAGTGACATTTATCCCTTTTAAATCGGGAGACGACTCCATAATTCGAGTTTCATTAATTTTCTAGATCGTAGGTAATTAAGTTGGCTAGTCCGGATCCAAGATGGCTCCTATATTTCGTTTCGAAAAAGTTGGTTTCCCCTCATTCTGTGAGTCTTGAGGAGGGATGTCTTCTCTCGAGTGATGTCACGGGGAATCCCCATTCATAACCCCTCCCGGGTCTAAATGAGCTTGCGTTCCGCTGCGGGCCCCCGCTGCACAAAGGATAATATGGCGCAAACAAAGAAATCTCGTAAAATAACTTTCAAAGACTCAATTTATCTATCTTAATGATATGAATATTAATTAGTTTCGGTGTCACCTGTATTAATGTTATGAATATTAATCAATTTCAGCATTGTTTTCCTTAAATAGCATTGCGTGCGTAATTACGAAGATCAATATCAACCAAAGGTCCTTGGATCATGCCCCTGTCGGGTTCAGTATGTATGTATGTATGTATGTATGTATGTATGTATGTATGTATGTATGTATGTATGTATGTATGTATGTATGTATGTATGTATGTATGTATGTATGTATGTATGTATGTATGTATGTATGTATGTATGTATGTATGTATGTGCAATATGAATCGCCATAGTGTACCTCATCTGAATCTTAGATAACTCTGCAAAGAAAACCTTTCCTGACAGTTGATCGCGAACCAGGCATCCCATTAAACTAGGCGTGCTATTACGAAAAGAACATAATTTTAGCGCGGGGTTCATGATATTCGACGCAGGAAGCAGTACCAGAAGTAATGTTAGAGAATCGGGGAACGTTCAGTTGATGACCAAGCCTTTGTTCCTCTTGCAACATCCCGCGATTTGAGAACATGTATTGATTATTTGCAAAAATTAAAATGTTTCCCAAAAGGACTTTCAACCTTCTTAAGATGACTTGCTATTGGTCACCTTGTCGAGCTTCATACTTGAGTGGTCAGTGCCTTGGCCTTTGGGCCTCAGGTTCCTTGGTTTGAATCCCGATTGGGTCGTGAGAATTAGGTCGTTGATTAAGTTCATTGGTTCGGGCACATTCTTGCAAGTAACACATCACACATGAAACTTCTTTTTGCTACTGGATTTACGTCGCGCCGACACAGATAGGTCTTGTGGCGACGATGGGGTAGGAAAGGCCTAGGAGTTGGAAGGAAGCGGCCGTGGCCTTAATTAAGGTACAGCCCTAGCATTTTCCTGGTGTGAAAATGGGAAACTACGGAAAACCATCTTCAGAGCTGCCGAAAGTGGGATTCGAATCCACTGTCTCCCGGATGGAAGCTCACAGCCGCGCGTCTCTGATCTCACGGTCAACTCACCCGGTTCACACACAAAACTATCCTCTACCATACTAACACAGATTCCTCAATTCAGCAGACGCTGTCCATCCTCATCGGAGGGTCTTCCCAACATGGGTTGTAATAGCTACACGAAGTTATTTAATAATAACACCAGTGAATGATTGGTTACCACTTCTACCTCAAATTTTGGGTTCGATTTCTGTCCAGATCGGTGGATTATTAAAGTAGAAATGTGTGGTACGCCAATACCGTTCATATCGATGTTTTGAAAAACTTGTCGTATTAAATGCAGTTAACTACAATGACTTGACCTGTCTCTGAGAACGGAAAATATAAATGGACACACGAGTCACTCAGATTCTTATATTTAGAAGCCAACTAAGTGTTTTGAACAAACGTTTCAAGCAATTCATCCATTAAAGTAATTATAGCTCATTCGCTCATTCCCGGTATAGAAAGCCAAGAATAACGGCCGAGAGGATTCGTCGTGCTGACCACACGACACCTCGTAATCTGCAGGCCTTCGGGCTGAGCATCGGTCGCTTGGCAGGCCAAGGCCCTTCAGGGGTTGTAGTGCCATGGGGTTTGGTTTGGTTTCATTCGCTCATTAAAGGATCTGTATAAGGAAAACAAAACGTCTGAATAGCTTCCAGTCGTGTAATTGAAACTCTAAAACTCTTAAAATTATATGGTATCTTTTTCAACAGGTTGCAGCTCACAGACCCCCAGGCACAATCACAGTCTTCAGCCGAGTCGCATGTGCCTTTCGCCAATCGCAAGAATACATCTGTAACGTAAGTTTAATTCATATTTAACCATTCATTAGAAAACAAAGAATTTGTATACATATGCAACATTCAATTAAATAACATTATCCATTAGACATTTGCTATGATGAACATACCATGTCGCAAAACAATTTTACGTGACATCGTCTGTTGTTTATATTTATTTATTTATTTATTTATTTCATTTGTTTCACAATATACAATTGTTGATAATATTTTGTTCTAAAACTATTTGTTGTAGAGACGCCGGTGCTATGGCTCACCTGCTCAAAGGTTGTCTTGGGACAGGTATTCTGGCCATGCCAAACGCTTTTAAGAATGGCGGCTTGGCATTCGGCTTGGTGGGCACTCTGGTTCTGGGAACAATATGTGCTCACTGTATGAACATTCTGGTAAGAAAATAATAAGATTTCCACTTCATCTGCTCCAACTTAAATGAATGTACAAGTTGAGTTTATGTGCATATTATTGTGTGTAAAACATTTCACTAAAATATGACAATAGTTTGGACAATCTTTATACTGTCTTGATTTATTACGAATATACATATATTTATAAGCAGTGCAGTAGTAGAAATATTTGATTGATGAAAATCTTATGATCACGAACTCATTCTCTAATATTTTACTAGCCTTCCACTTTGATTTACTTTGAACTTGTTGTGTGTTTGTGTGCGTGTGTGTTTCTTCTACTGCTTCGTCGACCAGTGACTGAACAATCGGCTTGAGCCGTGGAATTGTCATTGACAATATCGCCGAAGAAGCAATGCAGTTGAAGGATGGGATACTATGTTCAACAGTTTGATGAAAAGACATCGTCGCTTCAAGGAGTCGGTATCGTGTTTGAAAAAAAGAAAAGGAAACTAAGCATCTGATGTTCATATAGCAAGGATAGATATGAATCTCGAAGGTTTGAAGATAATTGCATTTTAGATTAAAGACCCGAAAGCCTATGACGAAACTGAATACATCGAAAAAAGTTTGAGAAAAATGTATTACGTCACTAAAATGGACTGAAACCTGTGGCAACATTCTAACAAAGATATTGTAAATATTTTCATAATAAAATTTTTAAATAATCAAGATTGAACGTATATGACAAAGTAATAGACGCATTTAAAACGGGACTTGGTCTAACTTTGCGCTGGTTCATGGCATCCGTGCGTCTACTTACCCCTGTCGTATATGTTTGTTCAAGTTTATACGGCAGGCCCACCTAACCATCGAGGTACCACTTTTAGATGAGGGCACGCAGTCCGGCTGGGGATAACATTGAACCTTTTAGCGCCTTTTTTGTATTTCTTTGTGTTTATTATAATAATATTGTAACGGTGTTTAAAACAGTACCACGCTTGGAAATTCGGATATTTTGAGATTCATCGTCCAGGTAGCAAACTTATTAGTTAAACCGTTTTCCGGAATTCGGATATTTTGGAACTCAGATATTTTTAAACGACACCCGTACAACTCCTCACCCATTTCTACTCCTCGGGATTACCCCTCCCTCAGTCTCATTCCGCTTACCGAATATTTTACCCCGAATGATCCTATAACTTCTCACTCAGTCTCACTCCTCGGGATTACCCCTAGCTTAAGCCCATTCTGATTATCTCTAATTTTACCTCCTCCAATCATCCTATAACTCCTTAATCGGTCTCACTATTGGGGATTACCCCTAGCTCAGTATCATTCTGTTTAACTCTAATTTTACCTCGAATCGTCCTATAACTCCTCATCTGGTCTCACTCCTCGGGATTACCCCACACTCATTCTCATTCTGATTAAAACCCACTTTCCCCCGAATGGTCCCATAGCTGCTCACCCACTCTCACTTCTCGGGATTATCCCCCACTCATTCTCATTTTGCTTACCGCCCATTTTCTCTCGAATATTGCCGTCTCACCCAGTCTTACTGCTCGGGATTATCCCTCATTATGCCTTACTCATTCTGCTTATCGCCCATTTGCCCCCGAATGGTTCCATTTCTGCTCACTTGGTGTCATTCCTCGGTATTACCCCTCACTTATTCTCACTCTGCTTACCACCCATCCAGAGTTCCTAAACAGTGAATAGCCATTTAATGGCTAAACAAGACACTGCTCATAGACGATACAAACACTGCCTAACGGAAGTGAACCACCAGACTTATAGATACTTCGGCCAAAATACTTCATAGATTTCCACATCGTATCAGGGCGTACGTCAGGTCTAATCAAGTTTTGGGCGTAACGTAATCTAGCGTAATAAAACGACCTCTAAAATTCGAAGCGCTAGATTACGTTACGCCCAAAACTTGATTAGACCTGACGCACGCCCTGATACGATGTGGAAATCTATGAAATATTTTGGCATCAATAACCAGAAATATATCAAAGAAATACATGTAGATGAATTAAATGACCACTTCATCTCGCCAACGGGAATGAATCCGGTCGTGAAAGAGAAAACAATTAATACATATGATAATACACCATCTCCACACAGAGATAAATTTTACTTCAGTCACGTCACACCGCAAGAAGTGATTGACTCAATAAAATGCATCAAGACCAAGGCTAGGGGCGTAGATAATATAGGCCACGAAATGCTCATAAAAATTCTCCACCACATCATTTATCCATTGGTGAATATATTTAATTATTCACTGCAACAGTGGACTTAACCAGAAATATGGAAAGGGCCATAGATCGCCCGCTTCCAAAAATCAGACTGGCAAAGGACGTCAGTGACTATCGGCCGATTAGCATCTTATGCATATTGTTAAAAGCTTTAAAATTCATTGTTCACAAGCAGATTACCAACTATCTTACTAAAACAATCTCCTCGATATCCAGCAGTCCGGCTTTAGACCGAGACACAGCACATGCAGTGCATTAACACATGTGACTATTGACATAAAGCAAGCTATGGACAACAAAGAACTGACAGTTCTAGCGTTATTGGGCTTTAGAAAAGCTTTCGACACTGTTGACAGAGACATACTTATATCCAAATTATATAGTTTAAATTTCTCCGCGAGTGCACTCCAGTGGATCTGTTCCTATCTCACCGATCGTCGGCGGTGTGTACTTAATAACAACAATCAATATTCAAATTGGCGTTACGGTTGACGTAGGAATACAACAAGGATCTGTACTGCGCACCCTATTTTTCTCTTTGTATATAAATGGCATAGCTTCCGGATTAAAACACTGTAAATGCCACTAATACCCGAAAACCTACACTCAGAAACACTTCACCTGAATGAAGACTTGATGACCATAGATATATGGAACAAAAATCACGGATTAAAATTACTGTAAACCCATCAAAATCCCAGGCAATAATTATTAGTTACTTTAAAGTACTTTGCAAACTCAATCGAACAGCGTTACCACATTTGTCCTTAGGTGGTATTCCCATACAGTATAGCCAAAATGTAAGAAATCTTGGTGCGTAGCAGGGGGAGAGGTGATACTCCCACGTGGCGCGTCCCAGGTGGCGGATAGGAGGGTCCTAACCGGCTTGCCGGCGGACTTGAGGGAAATGCAACACCTCTCGGGGACCAAACACACACTCCCTCTGGGTGGGGGATGCAGACAAAGAAAATACACCCGGTATCTCCTGCCTGTCGTAATAGGCGAGTAAAAGGGGCGACCTAGGCGCGGATATGGATTGCGGTTTGGTATAATGCGTTGGACCTCCGGTGGATGGGAAGGGTTGAATACATTCACGGGTAATCCCTGCCTGTTGTAGAAGGCGACTTAAAGGGTCATGTGGCCATGGTCCCATCTTTATTTTTTATTATTTTTCCGAGGATCATTTGTAGACCATTTCAAAATTTTTGATGTGCTTGCTGCTCGGAGATGGGCCTCTTACGTCTGCGATCACGCCCAAAAGTCCGCAATTGAGCACCCAGGAATCTTGCGGGTGGGACCGCCATGTACCTTGGCAGTAGTATCCGCCTGACAACACAGGTCCCCGCACAGCCGAATGCCACAAGGACATATTATTTTTTTCTTTTTTCTCTATATTTAGTGTTCTGTACACGCTATGGGGTACATGCTATTGCGGGTGACTGGAGGAAGGGAGTCCTAGTGCTCATTGCCTCAGTCATCCCGTATTAGGTATCGTCCAACATCGGACCCCGGGCAGTACCTGCTACGACCAGGTGGGTATTGCCTTGGCTGCTTGGTTCGGCTACAGAGATCCCTGATCGGAGTGGGTGGCATTCGGGGAGGATGATTTCGGGCATGGCTTCGAAACGAAGTCGCCTCTCTCAAGGTGGTCCCCCAATGAAGTCTTTAACATTTGCTTCCCTCAGAGGTTCAACTCCCTGGGAACATGCGCAGCGTGAAGGAATGGGATCCAGCTTCCCTAGGTTTCGGGTCGCTATCAGAACCTATGGGCATGATTTTAAGCTGGTAAAGTCGATCCTTTTTAGTAGACACATTGAAGGCGTCTACGGCGAACTTGAGGACCTCAAGAAAATGCGCAACGGTAATTTGCTTTTGAAGACTCGTACAGCACTGCAAGCTGATCAGTTGCTTAAGTGCGACCACTTTGGCGAAATCCCCGTCAAAGTGGAGGAGCACAAGTCCTTGAATCTGGTTCGCTGAGTCATCTTTCACCGCGACCTTATTTTGAACACTGACGACGAGTTGATGGAAGATGGCGTGACACACGTCCGGCGCATTACGCGCAAGGTCAACGGTGAAGACGTTGCCACTGGTGCCTTCATTGTCTCTTTCAAGTTGTCAGTATTAGCAGAGAAAGTCAAGGTAACAACTTACCTTTGCGATGTGAGGCCGTACATCCGGCCTCCTCCTATGCGATGCTATCAATGCCAGCTCCTCCGAGCAACGTCGCAAAGAGTAAAAGTTTGAAGGGGAGACCACCCCACCTTCGACCAATCAGAAGTCTGTGGGAAAGCTAAGTCCCCCCCTAAGAGGTCGGCGAAAGCCGTGCCCCAGCCGGCGGAGGCGGCATCGTCGACCAGGGCTGGAAAACAATCTCCCAGCCCGTCTAAACCAGAAAAGAAGGCGGCGAAGAAGAGCGCCATTGCTGAGCGCTCTCGCACTTCCCCTGCGAGGGAGAAATTATGCCCCCATCTGGAGGGTATGAGTCTGCGCCAGGAGGTACTCCTGCTCCAAAACCTGCGCGCTCTCCTCGTAGGGGAACTGCCCGCCCCCGAAAAGCGTCGATGTTCTGGGCGGCATCCCCGCCGTCTGTTGATGACGGGATGGATGTCGCGCTGTCATCTACAACTACGGATGTAGATGTTAGTGTTTAAACTTGCGAACATTTTGTCGCTCATAAGCTAACACTCCTTTTATAGTCCACATTATGGCACTGTTACAGTGGAATTGTAACGGTTATGACAGGCATCTTGCTGAGTTACGTAAGCTCATTAGTGAGTACACAGCGAGTATAGTCTGTATTCAGGAGACCAACTTCAGACCTGGTCATCATACGGTTTGAGAAATTACAGACTATACTCGACAGAATTATATTATGCCCACCGGTTCCTGTAAGGACCCCACTGGAAGCAATTGCGCTAAGGGTACCTCTGCCTGTCATAGCAACATTGTGTAACGTTTATTTTCCACCAGGCCAGCCTCTGAACATAAATGATGTCACTGATCTTACAGATCACCTTCCACCTCCTTTCATCTTGTTGGCAGATTTTAACGCCCATCACCCCATACGGGGCTCTGAGACTCCTTGCCTCTGGAGACGAGAGCTGGAAAGATTAGTAACAGAGCTGGATTTACGTATTTTGAACACAGGGGAACCAACTCACTTTAGTGTACATTACGGCACATATTCTCGCATAGACGTAAGTCTATGCAGCCGAACGTTGGTTCCGCTGTTTCGGTGGAATACACACGATGATCTCTGTGACAATGACCATTTTCCCATCACCCTTACTTTGTTGAAACATAAATCCGTCGAGGCTCCTCCTCGATGGATTCTGAAACATTCTGATTGGCCAAAGTACACATCACTAGCTGTCTCTAATGACGATATCAGTCGGACCGTTGGCGAGGAAATAACTTGCATCACCCAAGTTATTCTTGCTGCTGTTGATGAGTCCACTGCGTCATTCTCGGGGACTCCTCGTTGAAAACTCGTTCCTTGGTGGAACGAAGCAATAGCAGCAGCTATCAAAGACCGCCGTCGAGCTCATAAATGTTACCGTAGACAGCCTATTGTGGCCAACCTGATAACATTTAAACAACTCCGCGCAAAGGCGCGAGTCCTTGTTTGCCAAAGTAAGAAAGCTTCGTGGGAGAGGTATGTGTCGTCTATGACGTCATAAACTCCATCATATCAAGCGTGGACTAAACTTCGACGTATTTCGGGTGTCCATGGATCATCTTCGGTACCGAGAATTTCCATTGCAGGCAATATCGTCACTGAACCACTCGCGATTGCTAACCATCTAGCTCGCCATTTCGCGGATGTGTCTGGCTCTGGGAATTACCACCGTGATTTCCTCACTCTGAAGCGGGAGGCAGAACGTCATCACCTCAGTTTTGCCACTCAGACTCCAGAGGACCATAACGTGCCCTTTACGGAGTGGGAACTACGCAGCGCATTAGCGCTTTGCAAGGATACGTCTCCTGGACCAGACAACATCCATAACCAGATGTTGAAACACCTTAGTGAGGACAGTCTTCTATATCTCCTTCGTGTGTTCAACCGAATCTGCATGGAGGGTGATTATCCGTCTCAGTGGCGAGAGGGCATCGTCATTCCTGTCCTCAAGACTGACAAAGATCCTAAATATGCAGGAGATTACAGACTTGTTTGTCTTACAAGCTGCCTGTGTAAGCTATTTGAGAGGATGGTAAATCGTCGACTTGTGTGGTGTCTGGAGAAACAAGGACTCTTGTCCGAGTATCAGTGTGGTTTTCGAGCTGCTCGATCCACCACTGACTACTTGGTACGCCTCTATCCAGGATGCGTTTTTCCGCAAACAGCATTTGGTAGCAGTTTTCTTTAACTTAGAGAAGGCCTACGACACCACATGGCGATATGGTATCCTTTCAGTCCTGCATCAGTGGAGATTCCGAGGTTACTTGCCAGTATTTATTGCGAAGTTTTTGTCCCTCCGTCTATTCCGTGTCCGAGTAGGGAGTACATATTCGCAATACCACGTTCAAGAAAATGGAGTCCCACAGGAATCGGCTCTTAGTGTCACTCTGTTCGCGATTGCCATAAACGGTATTGTCACTGCTGCAGGTTCATGTGTGGACGATTTTGCTCCGAACTATAGCTCGCGCAGTATGGCAGTCGCAGAGCGACAATTACAGCAAGTTATTAGGAGGGTGGAGCAGTGGACCTTAGAACATGGACTTCGGTTTTCTACCGCAAAGACCTCTGTTGTCCACAGACAAGGACCCTTCGGTTTATCGGAGGCTCTTCCTGTCCGTTGTTGGCCGATATCCAGGTTCAGTCGTTATCTACACGGATGGTTCAAGGACAGAAACGAAGGTGGGCTGTGCGTTCGTTGTCGGCTATGATAGGTTTATTTTTGCTCTCCTGGAAACCTGTAGTGTATACACAGCAGAGCTCTATGCTATCTGCGAAGCTCTGCGGTACGCACTGTCCAATGAGCGCCGACACTTTCTTCCGTGTACTGACTCCTTGAGTTCGGTCCAGTCTATTGATACTTGTTTCCCTCGGCACCCTCTGATTCAGCGGGTCCAGCTGAGACATCTGGTTATGTCCCATTGGGAGATGGAGTGGCAGGCCATTCCCCTTCCCAATAAGCTGAGAGCGATAAAAGGAACAACGAAGGTATGGAGGACTTCCCTTCGGACTTCGCGGAGGGAAGCCGTGGTATTATGTCGTCTTCGGATCGGCCATGGTATCCTGACTCACTCGCATCTTTTGAAAGAAGAATCCCCTCCGGTGTGTACCTGCGGCGACCATCTTACCGTGGTACACATCCTTACGGAGTGTATGGACCTGGTCGATCTTCACCGTAGTCTTAACCTCTCGGGTACTATCTCCCTTATCTTGCGAGATGACGATCAGTCAGCAGACCTCGTCATCCGCTTTATGAGGGATAGTGGACTGTTTAATCGCTTCTAATGATGTCCTCTCTCCTAGTGTATTTGTGTCAATGGCGCTTTTATCCCATTGACTTAATTTTAGTTTGTGTTGCGTATTTTAATGCGTTATTTCAACTTCTAATGTAAATTATGTATATATATCTGTACTACCAGGCAATGCCTTATTCCTTTTTCTCCTGTATTTTTCTTATTTTATTAGAAAATAAGGCATTGCGAATTAGATCCACTGATTGTTTTAATCTCATACTCATTTTCTCATCACCATTATTTAATTCTTGTCTTCTTCTTTTCTAGCCTATTTAAATTCACTGCTGGATATAGGCCTCTTCCGTATGCTTCCATCGTCTTCGGTCTTGAGCCACTTGGAACCAGCGTGTTCCAGCCAACCGCTTTATGTCATCAAGCCATCACTTCTGGGGTCTTCCAATGCCTCTCTTGTGTTCCCATGGTCTCCAGTGAACAATCCTAGAGGTCCACCTGTTGTAGTCTTGTCGAGCTACGTGTCCT